>NC_139512.1:127000243-127057743 GCF_947247035.1 Vipera ursinii
TCTTATCTACAAGGTATGGGAAAGCATGCAGAGCAAAGCTTCTGGAATTCTTTTCAATCACTTTATCAGCAGGGGCTAAAAGAGTCATCCACATTTCTTTCTCTCTCTCTTTCTCTCTGCTTCTGCTTTCCCTTATACACACACACACACACACACACACACACACACACACACACACACACGCGGAAGCATCCTTCCATACTGAGTGGGGGGGGGTTGTTTAGCATGTAGCAGTAAGCAACATTCTGAGTCTCAGTAGGTATATTTTGGAAGGATTTTTTCTGCATTATTTTTACCACTGTCCTCAGCTAGATCCGACTTATTTACAAACTATTATTTTCTTTTGCTGGCTTCCCCACCACCACCACACCAAATCTGATCCAATACAGTTCACTTTTTGGAAAATTACTCTACTTACAGTCAGACAGATGGATGGACAGAATTGAAAGTCACTTTACATAAATTATTCCAACCATCTGTTGTGCTGGAAATAATAAAAAGCATTATGTGAATGTTTCCATTGATCAAAATCCAGGATGGGCAATGGAAATCAGCATCCATAGGCTTGTCAGGTCCTGGCCCCAGCTAAGGAAGATTGCTTACTTGAAGTTAATGATAAAAAGCCCAAATTAACAAATGAAATGAAAGAAATAAAAATGTATGCTTTGTCTATCCATGTAAGTAAAAGAAAGGGAAAGAGTAATGAATGAATCTGAATGAAGGAGTTCTGATTTTGTAGATTAAAGCTGATGAATGCATTCAGGGAAGGTGTAAGTTTACATCTGAATTAAACAGCTGAAATGTATGTTATAAATACAAATTGATATCCTCTGAAATGTTACTTATAAAAGTACGAATGCTTTGATGATGGATATCGATAAAGTTGCATCTATGAATAGTGATGGTGGAAGAAGCAGATTATTTATTATGAGTAAATAAAATTCAGAAAAAGAAGTTCTGTTAGGTTGCATGAGTTGATAAGTGAAAATGAAAAAGTAATCAGGTCGTTTGAAGATCCCAGAATAAAGAAATAAGAATAGTGATTGGGGGGCGGGGGAGGTATCTACTTGGAAAAAAGCCTACAGTATTTGCATTGAATTCATAGTTTAAGCATAAGTTTACTCATATGAATAGACAGAAATGAATATAAATATAAATGTGTGATAGTTTAAATTGTTTATTATGAAATGTTTAGTGAAGGATTAGAGATTCTAAATGCAGGGCAGATCATAATGTCAATAATGAAACCAGGGGAACATGGACATGGAAGAAGAGGGAAGAGAGGGAAGCCAGCCATCATTAATTTACTATGTAAAACCATAAACAACAAATAAGAAAAATGTTCCCTCAAGCTGGTTGAGAGCACTCCTGCCTCAATTCAGTTTCAATAAACTACTTATCATCTGGATTGTAATCTGATTCAAGATGAATCCAGTCACAAACCTTGACAAACCTCAGTATGGAAAAGAAAAGCAGACCTGGAGATCATAGTCATAAATATCACACCCAGGCTTCTGACAAATACCTCTGGCAGCTTCATAAAAATACAAATAGAATGGAACTGAAACCTGCAGGATTATCTACACTGCAAAGGTGACAGAATGGAGCATACTGATATATCTCTCTCTCCTTGAGATAACACTGGAACAAAAGAGCAGCTACACATAAAGAGTGATGTGTACAGGAACAAAAATTGTTGCGGAAATAAATAAAGCTAAACACGGACCATCCAGCACAGGGGTGTCAAACTCAATTTCATTGAGGGCCGCATCAGCATTGCAGTTGCCCTCAGGGGGCTGGGTGGGTATGGCCTGGGTGGGCGTGGCCTACTGGGTGGGCAGGGCTAGAGTGCGTATGGCCTACTGGGTGGACATGGCCAGCTCTACATTGTTCGCATCAAGGGTGCCTATGGGGGCCTGGGCAGGAGTGGGACAGATCTGAGAGTCTTTGGCAGAAGGAGGGTCTCTGGGCCAGGGCCAAGGCAGTGGGGGCCGTTCCCTCACTGTTTCCAGGATGGCTTCGCGGGCCTTATGAAACCACTTCACAGGCCAGATCTGGCCCCCGGGCCTTGTGTTTGACATGTCTGATCCAGCAGAATGAGTAGGATAAAAAATAAAAATGATGAAATGTTTTGGGTTGGTCAGTCCTTCAAGACCTTCAAGGTAGACAAGGTCTAGAAAGAAATGCATAAGGATTCCCATTCATTGTTGTAGGGTGGAATAACAGAATCTTGGAAGCCAGTTTAGAGTTTCTCCGATTCCATGTTTTACCAGACATATTTTAAATTTCTTTCTCATGCTTTCCTCTTTAGTCTTTTCTGAAACCTCTCCACTAGCTAGGTTCAATTGTTCTTCCCCAAGTCCAGTTTGGCTTCCTTTCTCATGGATGAAGCTGAAGTGAAGGAATGCTCCTCTTAATTTTTCACTGACTCTACTCTGTAGTTTCTTGTCTTGCCTTCCCATGATAGAGACTGAATCCACTCTATGACAATGGACTTGAATACATCTGCCCCATTTGGTATATACAAGTGACAATTGGGTAAGCCAAGAAAAATGTAAAGTAAATTGAATGATCCAGAATGAGTTACTTAAGAAGTGTGTGTGCTCTAAAGGAAGAAGAGAGAGGGTGAAGGATGAATAGGTGCCAAACGAATGTGGATTGAATTTAAAAGTGAGTGCCAAATTTAAAAGTGAGCCAGTACAAAATAAATAATTTGACATGCAGATTTGGTCTTTGGTCACTACAACCGTGTATACAAAAGAAAGTAGTGAGAAGACTAAGCAGTAAAAAGCAGTGTATGAAGTAATGTATGGAAGTATGAAGCAGTATTTACATATATAATATTATAATATATATTGCTTCATACTTCCATACATTACTTCATACACAAACACACATATATGTATGTATGTATGTATGTATGTATGTATGTTTGTATGTATGTATATGTATATTAGTTATAGATCTGGTTGGAAGCAGGGGAGGTTTACAAAGACAGAAATACATGGAAAAATATAGTGAGTAATGGCCGTGTAAACTAATTTTCAGTTATGGTTCCTTTGCTTTTTGTTGTTTATTTTTTTTTATTTCTTGCTCCCTTTCTCTGCTTCATGTAACATTACTTGTCTCGAAAAGAAATAGCAAAGCTTATATATATATGTATGTGACAAGGCATAAACATTTTGGTACAATTTTCTCAGGAAGAAAAATATATATTAATACCATTTTTCACAGATGCCATAAAAATTAAATATTATTGCAATTTTCAGTTAGGGATTGTAACCACATGTTAGGGTATATCCCTTTTCATACATTCATCAACACCCATCTGCAATAATGGGCTCACTATTAGGAGCAATTGTTACACTATTTGGTAAATGAAGTTCAAAGGTTACATCTCTAAAACATGGTGGAGGAGAAAAAGGTAATTGGAAATGAAAGAGAAAAATGAGTAAGTGCCATTTATGCAATGATCCTATCAGAAGAATCTTTTGAGAATGGATAATTGCTTTGTTTCCTGTGGACCTTGGCTGCAAAAATGACCTGCCGTGTATACTTGCATGCTTCACATCAATGCCTTCTGCAATAACTGTCAACGCTCTTCTTTTTGTATACCATTATATTCTTAATTTATCACAGTACATAGCAAAAAGTATTAATTAAGATACAAGAAATGATTAAACAAGAGTTCCGGGGGAAAAAAAGTTAGAGATAGGTACATTAAAATCCCTATTCAGTGTTATGGTAGTATTAGTCCTACATTTCTTGGCCCAGAAGAAACAAATCAAAATACTTTACATTTTCAAAGAGATGTTTGAAGTTAAATAGATTTAGGGATGTTATTTCACTATGTAAATAGTTCTGAATTTTTATGCAAAATTTATTTTTCATCACATACCAACATAGAAACATGCAGGAATAAACTTAAAGATGTGAAAAAGTGGCACGACAAAGTACAAAGTAGTCCTTGTTTAGCAACCACAATTAGGACTGGCAATTCGATCGTTAAGCTAAGTGGTGCTAAGTGAAACTGTGACTGTGCTTACTGTTATGTATTGGGCTTGTGGTGTTACACCACATGCGTTGCTGGAGGAGTTAAAGGCTGTCCAACAACCCAGACTGGCCGTCTCCGGTCCTGCAATTGGTCAGCCCCAGGCAGCAAGCGTGGGTTCAAACCTATTGGCTGCCACCTAGGGGCTAGACTATATATTGTGGCTGGTTGCGGCCCAAGCTTCAGTACAGTTCCAGCAAGAATAAAAGTATGAGTTATTCTGTACTCAGCCTCGTGTCATCATTCCTGCTCTCCAGAGCCCACGACTTAACACTTATGATGTGCTTTCCATTCCATTCCATTCCGTTCCATTGTGAAAGTTTTAAATGAGAGGAATGTTGCACTTTTTCATTACCATTGTAACAAGAACTACCTATAATGTGTTCCTGCTCACATGACTATATTTGGTTCTGCCCATTCACTGCAAGTTTTTTAGGTGCTGTGGTGCTTGTTCAATGAGAATTAAGGCCGCTGTAATTTTAGTTACAGGTTTCTTGGGGAAGGGGAAGCTTTTTACCCTCTTTAACCAGAAATACAGTTTTCCTCTCAGTTGTTCCTAGTTAAAGTCCTACCCCTTACATGGCAAGTCATGTCCCTTCATTAAGAAGAAAAGATAAAATAAAATTATCACAATCACTATTGCACTCTTTGCCTAAATATATGGCCACTTAAGCTGATTGGGGGTCTCACCTACATAAGAGTACATACATTTGTTTATTTTGTATTTATTTTTATCCCACCTTTATTATGTTTTTTATAAATAACTCAAGGTAGCAAATATACCTAATACTCCTTCCTCCTCCTATTTTCCCCACAACAACTACCCTGGAACTATGGAAGTTCTCAGTCATCCATGCCATGGTTGTCCCAAAGGTGCTTTTTCATGAGGCAATTGGATTTTCTTTGTTTTTCCTTGAAGATGTTTCACTTCTCACCCAAGAAGCTTCTTCAGTTTGGAGAAGCGAAATGTCTTCAAGGAAAAACAAAGTCCAGTTGCCTTTTGAAAAAGCACTTTTGGGACAACAACCCTGTGAGGTGGGTTGGGCTGAGACAGAGTGACCGGCCCAAAGTTATCCAGCCATTGCTGAGAATGAAAAGTTAGGGCAAACAGAATTTTTGGTGGCAAGATGAAGGGTGAAGAAAGGGAAATGGGACATAAAATCAAAGCATTTTGGTGCACATCCATTCTTAATTAAATTTTGGAAATGATACAGAGGATGCAACTTGCATAAGCTGTCTCAACATGAGAAACTGGCATTCTCTTGGCAGCATAACAAATATTTCCAATAACAATTAACTGCCTGTTATTGCCAGCCTCCTCTATAGAACAGAGGAAAAAAAATATTCCTTTCTTCTTCCAAAGAGATGCTTCCCGCCCAAAACCAAATCTTGGGAGGCAGCGTAAAAGAAGAGGCAGCCACATACTCTGTTAAAAACATGGAGTCAGCTGCTCTATTGAGCAGGGACTTGAGTCTGAATTTTTCACAATGTGTAAACCACTACATAGCGCAGGATCCAGCTTAATCCACATGTATATCCCACAGTAAATGCCCAACCTATGTCAGTTAGTTTGCAGGATGTGGTTTCCTGCGAGTGCCAACAGCAGAAGAAGCAAACTCTTTTTTTTTGATGCTGTGCTGAAATGACTTTCATAAAAATCAGTGTTTAAATTTACATGGAACTTTAGGTACCAGAAGGCTTCATGTTGCTGATCCTTTGAAGCTAATTCAATAACAGGAAAAGAAAGAGCTGCCACATTCGATTTGATACCCTCCAGCTGCCCCTTACACCATGTTTTCCCTTCCTTTGCTATCCTACAAAACAGCTCTTTGCCAGTTTTTCCACTGGATTTAATTTCTTTTGTTCAAGTGATTCGGATTGGAATTTTAAATACATACACAGAAACAACCATTAGGCAGATGGCAAAGGAAAAAGAAAGTACTGTTCTGGAAGGCCAGCCTGTCTCTGAAACAGTCCCTCAAAGCAATGCTAGCAAACACAGACAGGATCCTAGGGACCTGAATTGTTCCCACTTGGAACAAAAGCCATGTAGGCATCATATGGGCATGCTCCGAGTTTCTAAAACTTGCACTCCATTAATCAGAGATAAAGTACTTCCCTTTTTGGCCTTGAACAATCACTGGGTAATAAAGAGCTGTAGAACTTACTTTCCATCCTCCGATTGGTGGGAACAAGGTGTTGGCCAATAACATTTGCCTGATGGGCCAGCTGGTTGGGTTGAGATACAAAAGGAGGATCAACTACTTATTGCTTTGCATTCTTCCAAATATGGGGATGAAAATGTTGAGGTTTATGTAATGTGACAAGAATTCTGAATGACATGTTTCCTCTTGGAATTAGTTCTTCCTGGGACCAATGCCGTATAGCAGTGGTATAGATAAGCAAGTCTGCTTTGGAAGCACTCTTCAAAAGCTATGTTTGGCTTAGGAAGAAAGCCAGTTCATGTTAGGTAAAACTCCTCCCCTCCCCACCCCCCATGCAGAGATAGTAAGGGCTTAGTTTCTCTGAATGCTTCCCTGTATGAGGAGGAGGTTCCATCTACCTTGAAAGAGGCGATTGTCTGCCCTCTCCTCAAGAGGCCATCATTGACCTGACAGATCTGGACACTTTTCATCCAGTCTCCAACATTCACTTCCAAAAGGGAAGGGTGTTCAGAGGGTGTTTGGGGCAATACCAAGGACTCTTTTCAATTGGGATTCAAATTTGGTTATAGTACTGAGACAGCATTAGTTTCATTTGTTTATGATCTCTGGCACGCTCAGGATTGAGGTAGTGCACCCCTCCTGGTGCTCCTTGACCTCTCAGCAGCCTTAGATACCATAAATCATGGTATCTTTCTGAGATGGCTCAGAGGGTTGGGGTGGAAGGACCGTGTTATGATGGTTCTCCTCCCTTCTTCAGTCATTATTGGTGTGAGGGGGAAGAGGTCACGTTTGAGGACCTTGTTTTGTGGGGTAACTCAAGGCTCCAGTCTTTCCCCATTCCTATTTAACATCTACATGAAGGCACTGGGTGAGGTTGTCCATTAGCATTGGGTGTGGCATCGTCATTATGCTAATGATGCCCTATTGTACATCTCTTGTCTGGGCTAACCAAACAATGCTATCAGTCCTTTCTCAGTGCCTGGAGGCTGGTAAGAGTTGAATGGGGAGAAGAGGCTTTATCTCAATCCTGGCAAGACAGATTCTCTGTGGGTTTTTAAACTTTAACTCTGCATGGGAGGGTACTTCCTCAGTCAGAGTTGATATAGGAACTGGAAGTCCTGGAAGTCCTCCAGGACTTGCTTGAAAATCAGGTGATGGCTGTAGCCAGGGGAATTTTTGCATAGGTTTGTCTTGTGAACCAATCACGCTCATTCCTGGATCAGGAATCTTTGCTCATGGTGGCTCATGTTTTTGTTACCTCCTACTTGGATTTCTGTAATGCATAGTTCTACGTGGGGCTGCCCTTGGAAGAGTGTTCAGAATTTGTAGCCTGTCCAGAACATGGACACTTTTTGGTGTTCCTTATTATACCCATATAATACTGCTGCTTGTAGCTGTACCGGTTCCAATGGATGTAAATCAAGGTGCTGATTATCACCTATAAAGTTCTAGGTCCCTTTTTTTAAACAATGCCATCTTGCTTGACCCTGGAGTCATGCCTTCTCACTCACAGTACCTGCCCTATAGAACAGTATTTCCCTCCCCCTAGAGATTATTAACTCCATTAATTTTTTGCAAGGTAGTGAAGACCTGGCTGCTCCTTCAAAATTTGTGTCGGACATGGATACGTTCTGCTGTAGTGGGTGAGTCAAAAGTTTTGATAACTCAGCACCATGAGTTATCTGGTGTGGCTATTGTCTTAGTCTTAGAAGCTGCCTAGAATCACTTGTGTAAGATGGGTGGTTACATTAAACAAATAAATAAATAAATGCCAAAAGTGTGGCAGTTCATGGTTCAACTATTTCAGTTGGAGGTATCTTTGAGAAACCTGGTCTTTCATCTCTTACTTAATAAATCAGGCTGTTATAAGTAAACCATGTAAAGTAAATCATATGAAGTGTTTTGAAGCCTTGAAATATAGAAATAGCAATAGCACTTAGACATATATACTACTTCATAGTGCTTTACAGTCCCCTCTGAGTGGTTTACAGAGTCAGGATATTGCCCTCCCCCAACAATCTGGGTCCTCATTTTACCAAACTTGGAAGGATGGAAGGTTGAGTCAACCATGAGCTGGTGAGAATTGAACTGCTGGTAGTCAGCTGAATTAGCCTGCAACACTGCATTCTAACCACTGCGTCACCATGGCTCTATGCTCTGTATTTTGATAATTGATTTCTTTTTTTCTTCACCTGATATAGCCTCCCTTAATACAGAAATGCTTTTGACAAAACCAGAGAGATAGGCCACAGATCATCTACAAACCTCTACCTGCTCACTCTTGGATCCAGTGCAAATACCATGGGAGTTTTCTTCAGCAGAGCATTCATTATGAGTACTAAATATATCAACAGGTAGAGCCACTTCTGCATCGCTACTGAACACATCTTAGGATAGAGACTTCCCGGGTTGGATAATAACACCAGGTACCAACAACTTGAGTACTTAAGTGGGTGAGTTCATTAACTGATTTAAAATTTTAGGTTGTCAGGAAGGAGATTGGTTTAATGTGGGCAATTTCAAGAAATATTTAAACAGTTAAACTGTAGGTATATGTAGAATTATCCACTTAAAACTCCAGCTCGTTTAAGATCTACCTTGGATTGGGCATTATATATTCTAGTATGCCTGTCAGTTAACACATTTACAAAATAATTCTTTTAGACACATGAACCCTTTTGTTTATACAAAGAACTCCCACAAGGAGTTGACAGAGGGTTTTTAGAACAAGGGCATCATTATTTGATTCTTCAAAAGATGGAGATGAAATGTACTCATTGCATAAGATATCCATAATTTAACAGCTGCTATGCATCAGCTTCTCTGTGTTCTACCCAAACAGTGATTTTAAATATTTGTACTGTCATTCCGCATTTATTTTAAAAAAAGAAAAGAAAAAAGAACATGGTTGATGGACAGTTGCCTTTCTGTTCTGACAAGAAGTTCCAGCCCAGCTCTTAAACTTGAGTGAGGGATATATATTCATTCAGTTGACCCCCATCAGTGTTGGAGTTGTGACAATCAAGACAAAACAGGCTATGTTTGTTTGCTACAGGTATAAGGCACTTCCATAGGTGTAAATGTATTAAAAACTATATATGGATCTTTGGTCATTTGGGTTTTTTCCCACGTAGAATTGAAGGTGTAAGAGCAACATTTCGACGAAATCTCATCCGTCATCCTCAGGCTGGTGGCTTCAGCTTCGTTCTTCTGGGAGAAGTGTGTGGTAGTGGCTGTTTGTTCCTCTTTTTTAAACTGCCAGAGGGGGTGTGTTCTGTGGGTGGAGGTGTGCTCTGATTGGGTGGGGGGTTAGCTGTGTTCTGATTGGGTGGGGGTGTGTTTTGAATGGGGGCTGTGTTCTGATTGGGTGGGGGTGTGTTTTGAGTGGATGGGCTGGTCTCAGCTGCCAGAACAAAAGCAGCACAACTCACCAGTTCAGGTCTAAGACTTTTACACCTTCAATTCTACGTGGGAAAAAACCCGAATAACCAAAGATCCACATACAAACACCCACGAAAACCTCAGAAAACATATATACATATACATATACATATACATATACATATACATATACATATATATGTATGTATATATATATATATATATATATATATATATATATATATATATATATATATATATATATCTGTATATATATATATATACACACACACATATATATACACACATATATATATATATACATACATATATATATATACATATACATATATATATATATACACATACATACATATATATATATATATACATACATACATACATACATACATACATACATATATATATATATATATATATATATATATATATATATAAGCAGTACTTTTTTTTCTAAACTCTCTCATCTTGGCAGGTGCAGGAGGCGGGGGGGCGGTGCTGCTGCAGTCACAGGTGCGAAGGGTGTTGGCAGTGGGCTCCCCTCCCTGGGGGCCGGAGTCGGTGCGGCTGGTGCTGTGGGAGCAGCAGAGCCCACTCTATATGGCGGGGCTGCGCAATGTGGGCAGCGGAGGCGATGCGGGCCAGGCGATGTTTTAATCTTATGATTTTAAAAATATATTTTTTCTATTGTAAGTTTCCCCAAACCTCGCCATGTGGATTGCATACAAATATTATATAATTGGTAAATAAAGGTAGAACATATGTTAAATATACATCAAATGATAATATGCTTCCCTACAAAGTCAATTCTTGCTCAATGACAGACCAAGGAGTTAACTCGGAAAGGCAAGAGGAAAATCTAGAAGAGGTCTGTGCAGCTCTTCAACATCTTCATCAACGATTTGGATGAGGGGATAGATGGGGAACACATCAAATTTGCAGATGACACCAAGCTGGCAGGAATAGCCAATACTCCAGAAGATAGGCTTAAGATACAGGAGGATCTGGACAGACTCGAACACTGGGCACTATCTAACAAAATGAAATTCAATTGTGAAAAAAGTAAGGTTCTACATTTAGGCAGGAAAAATCAAATGCACAGGTATAGTATAGTACCTTGTTCAATAGTAGTAACTGTGAGAGAGATCTCGGAGTCCTAGTGGACAATCACTTAAATATGAGCCAGCAGTGGGCTGCAGCTGCCAAAAAAGCCAACACAGTGCATTAACAGAGGGATAGAATCAAGATCACGTGAAGTACTAATACCACTTTACAATGCCTTGGTAAGGCCACACCTGGAATATTGCATCCAGTTTTGGTCACCACGATGTAAAAAAGATGTTGAGACTCTAGAAAGAGTACAGAGAAGAGCAACAAAGATGATTGGGGGACTGGAGGCTAAGACATATAGGGAACGGTTGCTGGAATTGGGTATGTGTAGTTTAATGAAGAGAAGGGTGAGGGGTGACATGATAGCAGTGTTCCAATATCTCAGGAGCTGCCACAAAGAAGAGGGAGTCAAGCTATTCTCCAAAGCACCTGAAAGCAGGAAGAGAAGCAACGGATGGAAACTAGTCAAGGAGAGAAGCAACCTAGAACTAAGGAGAAACTTCCTGACAGTTAGAACAACTAACCAGTGGAACAACCTGCCTCCAGAAGTGGTGAATGCTCCAACACTGGAAGTTTTTGAGAAGAGACTGGCCAGCCATTTGTCTGAAATGGTATAGGGTTTCCTGCCTGAGCAGGGGGTTGGACTAGATGACCTCCAAGGTCCCTTCCAACTTCTTCTTCTTCTTCTTCTTCTTCTTCTTCTTCTTCTTCTTCTTCTTCTTCTTCTTCTTCTTCTTCTTCTTCTTCTTCTTCTTCTTATTATTATTATTATTATTATTATTATTATTATTATTATTATTATTATTATTATTATTATTATTATCTTGTAGAAAGGAAAGGGCCACACTGATAAATTAAAAATCTTTGTGGTCTGCAAAGGAATGCTGGTGGGCTAATCAATGATTTGGTGACTAGAGGAGCATCTACAGTGTTGGAGCTTGTGGTCATGGTAAGCCATGGAGGCACTAGGCAACATGACTTTCAGGGCAGTGGTGGTGATTTTATTACTTTAAAAAAAAGTCTGTGCTCTGTCCAAGGGTGCTTGGTAGGCTGCATGTACAGGTCTGGTCTAGAATTTATTTTGGAGCATTCAACTATCTAGAGCAGGCATGTCAAACTCATTTTGTTTGAGGCAACTTTTTATAAAAGAATTGCCATTAATTTGTTTTAATAAAATAATTTAAATCAATTTTTCACTTGATTTCAAATTAAATGAATGAGATTTTTTTAGTACAATTGCCAAATGCAATAAACTGGTTTTAGGTATATGTTACTGGAAGGAAAAAGCAATCCCTGTTGTGTTACTGATCCCAGAAAAACATTTGCATGTATGCAGGTATCCTTAGGGTGCCATAGTTATGGATGAGAAATATTGGTTGCAAAGTTGGCATTTCTGGATGCAATACAGATATTTTGGACTTATTTTTGTTTCTTTGCATGTTTGATATTTTTAAAAAGGCATATGCTACTGACTACGCTTATGCACATATGTAACATGATCACTGATTGTCCAAAATTTTACTATACAGATAATACCCCCAGACAGTGGCGTAGCGTGGGGGGTGCAGGGGGGGCCGGCCGCACCGGGCGCAACATCTGGGGGGGCGCCCATTAAGCTCGCCGGAGGGGGACGATTCTGCTTCGCCGAGGGTCGGAGGAGCGAGCGAGTGGGCGGAGCATAGAAAGCAACCGCATTCGCTGCGCCCAGCCAGAGCGGGATCCCGTCCTCTCGCGGCTGCGGATCGCCTCCTTTCTCGGGTGGGGGTGGGGAGGCTTGGCGGCGTCTCGCCTCCCTCTCTTTCTCCCGCCGCGGCTCTCCTCCGCTTGGCTCTCAACCTGCAAGCCCGGCCCCCCCCGACCCAGCTCCCGCCCCCGTCTCCTCCTTTCCCGGAGGTAAAGGTAACAACTGCAGCCGCCGCACCTGTGGCTGCTTGCTGCTCCTCCTCCTCCTTCTCCTCCTCCTCCTGCCGTATTGACTCTCTGTGGCCACTCGGTTCCCCCTGCAGGAGGCGATCAGGATGCCCCCCGACACACGTCGCCAGCAGCGAGAGTTTCCAGCCAGTCCGGCGAATCTTTGGGGCGAGGTGCCAAAGAGAAGGAGGCGACTTGGCTTGGATAAGCAGCGTCTGGGCAGAAAATAGGTCAGGCGCCACAGCAAGTATGAACTCCTGGGGTTCAGCCTAAGCAGGCAAAGCTGCAGGGAGGGTTGGTTGGCTTTTCCGGCTTTGGAATAACCTTGGGAAGCTGAGGCATTGTAAGTTGGAAGTCATTGTTTGTTGCCTAACATGTTGGGTCACCCCACACCACATGCTAAGCCATAAACCGTGGTTGGTGTCCAGGGTTTAGGACAAGATGGAGAAAACTAGCCAATTGTGGGATCATAAATCTTGATGAAGCCCATCATCGCTCCATGTGATGTATGCACTCAATCTACAAACGTAGTCCAAGCCTATTCACATCTGTTGTAAGGTCATTCTCTCGTGGGGTTTATCTTGACATCCACTAAGAGTGGAACAAACATGCCCCATTAACCATTTTCAACGCCATGTCCTCTCTTTGTCTCATCCTAAATCACAGCTGAGGCACCTTAAAGTTGCCTTGTTTCAGTTTTAAACTAGCATTTTCCCTCTTCTCCAGAGACCCTTTTTTGCCTTGAACCTAACTCAAGGGTAGGCAACCTTGGCTCTTTTATGACTCATGGACTTCAACTCCCAGAATTCCTGAGCTAGTGGAAGAGACTCGAGTGCTAAAATCCACGGGTTAGGGGGCGCAAATTACTTGCCTTGCCCCGGGTGCTGACAACCCACGCTACGCCACTGCCCCCAGAAATTATTTTAGCCTTTTTAATAAATGTTGTTATTGATGTTAAGCTCACCAGGGAAAACATCATATATTGTTATGTATATACTAGGTTATTATTTAAAGACTGAAGTGCAACATAACTAGATTCTAAATAATCTATTTTTCAAAACACACAACAGTCCAAACAGTAAAAGTAAAGTCCAAATTAAGAATATTTCATTCTTAAGAATTGTTTAGATTCAAAATAGTTTTCAAGAGTGTACAAAAGATACTATTTTTTCTAGAATCAGCTAAATTAGACATATTACATTGAGAAAAATGTTTCTCATTTCTTTCCTGTTACCTTTGATTTCATTGCAGAGATGTTAACATAAGAAATAGATTATTTTGTTATCTAATTTTACCTTCCAAAAGACAGAAGCAGATGAAAAATGTGAGGTTCTTTCCTGTTGGCTTTTCTGAATTAGCTGTTTTAGATTCTAAAAGTTTAGTTCCTAAAGAAGTAATCCTGTAAATAATTTTAATGTCCTCCTCTAGTACAGGCTCTTGTATGACTCAAGGACTTCAACTCCCAGAATTCCTGAGCCAGCATGGCTCAGCTTGGAAACCTCTCCCTTTCCCCTCAGCATGGCTGGCTCAGGATTTCTGGGAGTTGAAGTCCACGAGTCATAAAAAAGAGCCAAGATTGCTAGCCCTGCAATAGGCTGTAGCATTGCCTTTATCTGCTGGTAGTATGATTATGCTGTTGTCTTTTCTTAGGTTTTGCAATGCTACTTGTTCTTCTTTTGTTAGGTTGCTTTTGGGTGGTTTGCTTGTGCATAGGATACTTATATACAAAAAACAAAACGGCACCCTAGGACACACAGTCTACCGAAAGAAAACACACACCAACCGTTACCTCAATGCGCAATCACATCATCACCCAGCACAAATAAATTCAGTAGCCAAAACACTAATAACAAGAACCAGACGCCTTGCAGATGAAACACATATACAAACAGAACTACACACTCTGACAGACATATTGACAGCAAACAAGTTCCAAAAAAACAAAATCACCAATATGATTCAGCAGGGGACTCCGAAACAGAAAAACATCCAAAAAGAAGAACAGAACAACGGACGAGCCATCTTGCCCTACATAAAAGGAACAACCGACAAAATCAGTAAAGTACTACGCAAACATAACATCAAAACCGCATTTAACACTGACAGAAAGATATCAACCATCCTGAGAAATCCCAAAGACAAAATAGAACTGGAAAACCAGGGCATATACCAAATCCCATGCGCCTCCTGTCCAGCAACATACATCGGACAGACTAACAGAAGAATAGAGGTACGTGTAGAAGAACATAAGAACTCAGTACAGAAGAAAGATCACACATCTTCACTAGTACAACACATAAACACTACGGGACACAACATCAATTTTGAAGGTACAAAAACAATCGCCCAAATAGAACATCTCAATAGCAGAATAATCAGAGAAGCCATTGAAATAGAAAAACACCCAGACAGTATGAACAAGCGAGACAACACCTCCCGCCTACATGCCATTTGGAAACCAGCATTGATAGAGAAACGAATTTCAGCAAACAAGGATTTAAAAAACCAACAAACAACCCCAAATGCCACCAGCCCCAGCAAGACTCATCCACACCCAGAACAAAAACTCTCCCACACAGAAGAAAAGAACAAGTCAAGCAAAAGTGCCATCACCCAAGCAGAAGAACACACACACGAACCTGACTGACCCATACCAGAGATACATAGCAGGTCCTCGAACTCGGAGCCAAACCAAAGCTCTGGAGGCCACTACACAGCCCACTCCTCAGGACACCAAATCACAACACTCAGGATATTACAACACAACAAAAAACCCCACCCATTGAGAACACACCCCACCCAATCAGAAGACAGCCACGCCTCCACTCAATCAGAAGACAACCACGCATCCACCCAATCAGAAGACAGCCACGCCTCCACTCAATCAGAAGACAACCACGCCTCCACCCAGTCGGAGGACACCCCCACCCAATCAGAAAGCAGCCACGCCTCCTCCCAGTCAGAACACAGCCCCACCGGCAGTTGGAAGGAAAGGAACAGCCAGACCACGCATTGCTCCTGGAAGCAGCAGGAGGAACACTCCGGCCTGATGATGACGGATGGGATTTCGTCGAAACGTCGCCACAACTTTCTGAAGATGAAAGGAACGCGGGAAGAAACCCGAGACTCTAGATCTACACATACAGACACCCGCGAGAATCTACGAATATATATATATATATATATATATATATATATATATATATATATATATATATGTTTTTGTAGATTTTTTTCACAGGTACAGGCATGTAGGTCTTGGCGGAAAGTGGAAAAAATAAGACATCTCCTGAAAATAAGATCTAATGCATCTTTTGAAGGGAACAAAATATATAAGACTAGGGTCTTATTTGCGGGGAAACAGTAATAGCAGTGAAACTGGAAGAAATTAAAGGGAAGACTTGAAAAGGAAGTTTCCCAGCTTCTATCTCCGTTCTGCCCTCTAACCATGCTCCACATCAGGGCTTTGGGTTCTTTAAAGAATCTATAGTAAGATCCATTACTTCCAGTTATAACTCATTCTGCCAATGGGGAAGAATAACTCTAAAACAAACTCCCTTTCCTTCACAATTACCGATGTCTCTTTGTGATATTACAAAGGCTTATACATAGTGCAATATAAATAGATTGGGAACACTGACTGACTTGTTAAATATTGGGAAAAATTTAGAGATTATTTTAGATTTCTACTAATAGCTATCTCTCCTTTCCCTTCTCTTCTATACCACCGCTGTTTTTGCAATGATGTGTTTTCACTGGAGTTTGAAGCCTACCAGACTCCTTGTGGACAACACCATGAATCAAAAGAGTCTAGGACAATTCACCGCAGTTAATTTTCCCATTCCAGAACCAATAAGTGATATCTTCAGCTAACCAACAGCTGAGTGAAAAGAAGACTCCTTCAATTAGTGCTCTGCTTTTAGAGCCACTATGCTTGCAGATCCTGGGTAACAATCCCTTCACCTCATGCAAGCAAGAAAGGAAAATATAATACTCCTTCTTCCTCCTATTTTCCCCATATCTCCACATCTGAGGTGGGTTGAGCTGAGACAGAGTGACTGGCCCCAAAACACCCAGTTGGTTTTCATGTCTAAGGCATGACTGGAACTTGCAATCTCCTGGTTGCTAGCCTGGTGTATTATGTAGAGAGGTTGATGCTGTATTGTCACTATTCTTCTACTGCAGAAAAAAGTCTCCCAGGACTTTGTGGTAGCATATTGGGAAAGGGTGAGCATGAGAAAAGACTGTCCAGAAGGCAAAAATTGCAATGAATTCCTTCCAGTAGGAAAAGATACATCCCAGATGAAGGCGAATAGATGTGTCCCAGGATAATGTTGCAGGATTCAATCTGGGTCAGTTGCCAGGACCAGAGTTTCTGCCTTCCAAGTTTTTGAGCTCTTGTACTGGAGCCCATCCTCAGGTAACTTCTTTCTAGCAAAGTGTGTACTATTCTCTGTGTGGTATTTATATGGTGCTTGTTGTACGTGGCTTTTTAGATGTTGATTAGGGTGTGTTGATGGCTGGCTTTTAAGTTGTTGGCTGTTGTTTGCTGAGAAAGATACATCTCACAAGTACTGCAAAGGAAGCATGCTCAGATGAATAGAAAAGAACAAAAGCGAAGGAGAATTAGCTCTCCCAACCAACAGCATATTATTGAAAAGTCCAGAGCCAGTTCAAAAGATCACAAAGTCCTTGTGTAGGAAGCTGGGGACAGAAAAACAGAATGAGTATCCGCCTCCCTATCTCCAACCTTACTTTTTGTTTGCTTCAGATTACCTGCATGAGGAGCCCCTCAACAAGGATTTACGCAAGTGATCGAACTACAACTATCACAGCAATCTGGGGTGGAATAATTTGAGTTATAGTTTGATCAGTACAGTTGGCATCAGAGGGAAATGATTCGTCTTATGTCATCAACAGTGATCAACAGTGTGTCACAGACGCTTTCTGTGTTACATGTATGTTGATGAAATGCTACTCACCACTATGCTCCTGCAGCATTTGCAGTTTAAAAGGAAAAAAAGAGGATAAAAGAAATCCCAGTTAAACTGATTGATGATAGGAGAGATTTTCTTGAATTAAAACAGCAGTGGTGGTGATTTAACAGCTGATGGCTGCATTGGAGAGCCCAGCTGCCCAAGACAGGTTAACTGGATCTGTACTCACGCTGTTAAGCAGCTTTCTAAGTGCCACTAATTCTACTTTGTAAACAGACTGCAAGGATCAGACAGGCCAGCTGTCAAGAACTGTGGAGAGATTATTATCACAGGATTGCATGTATTGTTTTAGATTAGAATTAGAATTCTAATTAGCCATTTTAGCCATTTTGTGACTTAGCACAGGTTGAAAGGATTGTGGAGGGTGGGTGTCACCATTCTCTTTTCCTACCCATTTCATACAAGATAGATAATGAATTCTCATATAGGGGAGAAAACCATATTTAGTATACTGACTCGTGGTGCTGTGGTTGGTTAATGATGAAGTATTTTTTTCATAATGTTTCTACTTGTCATGAACACAAGGATGAAAAATATTAGATTTACATTTTGGATTCATCTCTTTGTGGGGGCAGTAGGTACTTCCTGTATAAAATTTTAAGGGCACATCCTATGTTCTGGTAGGATCTGGCCAATTGCAAAACCAGATTTTTCAGAAGGCTCTCAATTATTCCCTCCTTTTACTCACCCTGTGGGACCTCTTATCTTTTTAAAAATGAAATTGGGCATATAAGAAGCTTGGGCAAAGTCGGCTTTTATAGGCTGCCATTCTGTAATGCAGTTTACAATATTATTTCAGCAGCAATATCCGCTTTTCTGTGTGGTTAAATTACATTTGTACTGTGGAATTCTAGGGGTTTTCC
The DNA here is from genome assembly GCF_947247035.1 of Vipera ursinii. Lineage (NCBI taxonomy): Eukaryota > Metazoa > Chordata > Lepidosauria > Squamata > Viperidae > Vipera > Vipera ursinii. The sequence goes on from NC_139512.1 coordinate 127,018,743, forward strand.
TTATTTGCCTCTAACCATGGCATAGACATGCCCCAACAACCTTGGTTGTCTGCCATATCCTGAAGACTTTGCTTGTATTTGATCTCCAGCCCACACTCACTTTATAATCATCCTACACGTAGTGTTAAAGTGAATGTTATCCAATATGAATATTATTTGAATACCTCATATTACTTTAATAATATTTTTGGTCTTACCCCAGCACATTTCCTTTGTCTAGATTATGTAAGAGACCGACTTATTGACATTTCTTCTCCTCTCTGATTCCTGGATACTTTGCTCTAAGATCTTTCAAATCAGCCTCTCGGTACGACTCCAATTTCTGAGCTGATCCCTAGCTCAGAGATCTGGTCTTGAAAGAGGGGTCCATCTAACTAATAAGTGACAGGCACAAGATGGGGACTGTCTAAAGCAGGAGAAGGTAGACTTCCATCATATCATGTCACATCTCCTCTGTGCTGTCACATTTTCGTTGTTTGCTTTTGAACATAGGCATACTTATATTTCAGAACTTATATTTTTAAAAAGACTAATTTACACTTGACAAACAATCAAGGAAATTGCATGGCGCAGCAGGATTACCATTCTACACCCTCGCCAAAACTGCATGTCTGCAGGTAGCAAGTGCTTGAGAAGGTTCAGTGGGAAAGCTCTCTCTTGCTACATCCTACCGCCTTCATAACGCTTTTTGTCCGTCCAACTGTTTTAGAACAAGAGTTTAGTGCTTGCCTGAAAAGTAGCTCAATGAACAGGGATGAACAGAATGTATGGGTGGAGAGTTGCCCAGAGCAGTGGGAGAGCTCTCTCTGTGCCCCTGTGTAGTCCCCCACACCCCTATATGTTTGCCAAGGCCTGGAGTAACTTTTGACAGATGCCTAAACCTGACATCCCTCAAAACTCATCTCCTCCCTAGCTCCGCCCATGTTAAAGGCAGCATTTGATGAATATGGTGATGTTAGGTGGGAAGGTAAAGAAACAAAGACAGGGTGTCCTGTTCTCATGAGAATGTACTTGACACCCATTTAACTGGCAGCTTAACTCCATACCATTGCAAAGTTTCTCACAATTCCAAATAAGTTTATTATTTCATACCAAAGATAAGCTGACAGGGATTAACTCATGATAGAATATTTCAGCTCAGAACAGATGCAAAAGGTTAGGGAATGATGAAAGATGGTTAGGAATGGTAAGGTCAAAAGTATTGCGAACTACCCTCACAAGCTGTTGAGATGTAAGAGGTCACATTTTCCATTGGAAGATTCCAGGTATGACTGGTCCATGTGGGAAACTCTGAGATCTCTTTAGATCACATTGCTGCCAGGCTTGGCTAAGCAGCACAGAACTCTGTAATTATTATGGCTGTGGCACAGATAATTATAGCCATTAAAATGAACAGGGCAATCAATGCTAGGCATTATGCAGAAGAATAGGTTAAAAACATTGCAGTAAAAAAGCACAGGATGATACAAGGCAATTGAGGTAGAACACAGGAAGGTACCATTCTCTTTCTTCAACATTCCATACAGTAAATAAGGACAGTACCAATGGGGATGGGGGGGTTATGCCTGTGAAAAGTTCAGCATCAGCAAAGGAGGCAGTAAAATGTATGCATTGAATAATAGCATGTATTGAATATATAGCATGTTTTACACAGTTTTATTTAATATACTTAATAGAGGTAAAGTGTCAAACTTTTCTCTTCCTCGTCATGCTGTTCATCCTGAAAGCCATGGGCTACAATGCTGCTAAATTCATCGTTGTTTTTTTAATTTTGAAACTTTTCATTAGAAACAAAAAATTAAATGGCTATGGGTGAAAACCGTTTCTTTTTGGAAATCATTGAGACTCAAGGTGGCTGCTGAGATGTTTTTCTCTTCAAGATCCTCTTTCAACCCTAAACTTACACAGTTTCAAGTTCAAAACATGCTTTTCATGTGAGAAAGAAACAGGACAACACACTTCTCTGCTGTGTTTTAGGAATCTAACCTCATTACTTTATCCATGTGTTTAACCTTAGCTTTAATTTAATGAGTTTGTTAATTCAACTAAAAAGATATTAGATCCAAGCTAGAAAGAAGGCATGGAGGTTGAGACTCAGAAAGATAAAGGATTCCAATCAGTTCTACTGTTTCCAACAAATGTCCCTTTCTTGCCACCCAGCAGTTAAGTAGTTGAAATGCAAATAAAACAATCACCTGCACTCTTTGGCATCAGAAATAAGAATCACACAAAGGTAGCATCTCATATAATATTGCAAGAAAGAAAGTCAAAAGAGTTGCAGGCACTAAGTAAGAAGAATTCAACAAGGAGACAGTCAACGTGGTGTCTGAAGGCATAAATAAGCCCACAGATATCTCCATTGGCACATTCCAGGCTCCAGGCTGCACTGGAGTTTAATTTTTTAATAGATGTTAATTTTAAAAATTAAAAAGGAAAATTGTGTGCTGCAAAAACCACTTTCATCTAACATTGTCTTCATATAGATCAAAGCCCTGGAGGCCAGTACTTGCACCCACGTGCTAGGAGAGAGAAAAAAGGGGAAAAAAAGAAGACAAATATAAACCAGGTAAAAGTACAGCCTGATGGTTGTTTGTCTTAGATGGTTATAAGGAATGTTGGAAAGAAATGCTACCAATGTTTCTGTAGTACACACAGGCACTGTCTATAGTGCTCATTTCAATTTCAGTCATGACTTTTCCAAATTCCAAATATCCATATTGTCCTTCCCACCAAAAATGTCCTGTGCACATTTCCTTCCTTCCTTCCTTCCTTCCTTCCTTCCTTCCTTCCTTCCTTCCTTCCTTCCTTCCTTCCTTCCTTCCTTCCTTCCTCTATTCATCCATCCATCCATCCATTCATAAAACAGAAAAAAGGAGTTATGGTAGATAAAGGGATTTTGACTAAATCCTATCTGTCATCTGGACTGGAGGAAAAAGCTAGCTGTCTTTATTGCCCCTAATTTGCCTGCAAGAAAGTAGTATTTGAATATTTGCCTGCAACAATATGAGGTCTAGCCAATGATGGTTGGGTCATAGAAGCATATTGTATATGCTTATGATAAATCTAGGATTAGTGGAAAGGGAGGATGAATACAGATAATTCTTGCTTAACAATTATTGGGACATTAAGTGATGTGGGCATAAAGCATGGCCACACTTGTTTGTGCCAACTTATTATGGCAATTTTGGCAGTTCTAGTTGTTGTCATTGAGCAAATTCCTTGTGGTCATCAAATGAGATGTCACATCACCTTCATTTGTGCCCTCCTGCAGGCTTACTCCTTTTCTTTGCTTGTCAGAAGCCAGCAGTGAAGGTTGCTGGATGCTGTGACCATTGTAATTGCGAGCCAGTTGCCAAGTGCCTGAATTGCAATTACATGATGTGGGGATGCTGCAACACATATTGTAGTAGACGTTACATGTTAGATCTGATTCTAGTCTTAGGGTAGTAGTGGTAACCTGGTGTGGAGTTAAGAGATAGGCTTGGAGTTCTCCTCAGCTGCTCCTGTTGCAGGGAGGTAGTTTTTATTTGACCCTATAGAGGGACCTTGTGCAGTTTCAGAGGGAACTCATGTCTAGATCAAACATTAAACTGCCAAAATGAGGCCACCTTTTCAGCTTTGTCACGGTCCTGAAACAAATCACTTTGGGTACATTCTAACTGGTGATAACTGACAGAGACCAATAAATGAGCCAGACTCTGCACCTCTCCACATTCACACAGTGTGTTGTTATCCACCAGCAACCCCCATTTCAGCATATCAGTCTTACACTTAGGCACTCCCACCCTCAACCTATTCAATGTCCTCCAAGTAACATAGGGGAGATCAAATCCCTCAGCCAGGGAGTTATGCCTTCTTCTGCCAATTCTCCCCTCCATCTTCTAATTCGGTTTTGTTCCTGTGTGCCTTCAAGGATATTTGTTTTTGCCATAAAACTCTCCCTAGATCTTAGTTGACGAGTTTGGGGCATGTATCCATTCAGAAGATGCCGGGGATCATTCTCTTGTTTGGTTCTCTCAGCATCTGCTGATACTTCTCTCTTAATCCTAGGTGGAGCAATACCATCAACAGGATACATTTTCTCAATTGGTGTGGGTTTAAGGTATCCTGTCACTATGTGTACCGCTTCATTGACAGCTATGTCAACTTGTTTAGAATGTGAGGGTGTACTCCCTACTGGAGTGCAGAAATACACAGGGCCAAAACCCATGTCCACTGCATGGATGGCTGGGCCCCCCATGTATAATTTGTCAAATTCCTGATAATGTTATTCCTCACACTGACTTTAGCCTTACTATTCAGGTAGTATTGTTTAAATGAAAATGTTCTATCAGGTGTCACACAGGGATATTTCAGTGTAGGGCAATGCTGTGTTTGATTCCCTTGCCATGTAACATTCAACTCGACCCCTGTATCTCGGTTTCAAAGGTGAAAAGCATACACTTTGGTCTTACTTGGATTGGGCCTCAAATGATTGATGTATAACACCACCCTAATTTTTCAATATGTGAGTCTTCCAGCTACCTCATTGAAATGTGATCCTTGTGTGGCTACTGCTATTGGGGGCCAACTTGGTGCTGTTCTTGATGCACAGGTTGATTGAGGTCTGAGTTTGGAATTAAAGGGTGACAATAGCCTTGGAGTGGATTGAATCTATGCAACCTCTCCATGTTCCTGGATGCCAGGGAGCCCTGTGATTTTCAGGGGAATTCATGGAAGTGAAATGGTAGAGGAGATGGTTAGAATCCCATTGGGGTTCTCAGATTGAAAATCATAGCTCTCTGGATGACAAACTGGGGGGGGGGGAGAACAAAACGTTATTTTTGCTGATGTCATTGGGCTTTCTGCTGTTAGTCAATCAAAACAGTCCTAATTCTCCCATTTAAGGTATAGCCTATAACAACTATGGTACAATAAACTTTTTTCACAACTACCAAAACACTGAGGTTTACTGAATGGAGTCACATCCAGACTTGTATATGAGTGGGTAGCTGTAGAAATTAAAGTTATAAATAAGTAAAGGAAAAAAAGGAATGGTGAATCCTTTTCATATTAATCATTGAAGGGGAAAGTCCCTCTTTCTCTTTTAAACGTGCACTGTTAAGATTCGGGAAGTCTTTAATACAGCTCGGCTAGTATATTATGATTGGCTCTGCCTTATTAAGTAATGTAACCGGAGGTCTAGAGTGAGTTCGGAAGCTTGGACATATTGACCAGATAAATTTAGGTGTTCCTTTGGACCTGCCAGTTTCACTGGCTTGAATTTCAGTGCCAGGTTTTACTCACTGCCTCTTCCCCTTGTGCATCTTGTTGAAGATGTGTTCAAGGAGCTTTCATGGCTTTGAAGAAAGTGAGTGTAGGTGCCCAGCTGATGTCACCTGCTGAAAATGCCTTTTATTTGGGACTTCACTTTGCTTTGCTTCATTTCACTTTACTTACTACACTACACTACACTACATTTCACTTTACTTTGATACAAGGCCTGACTCTTGCATAGGGGCTGTAATTCTTCCCCTCCATATTGCTTTTTGGGTAGAAATCCTACTCCCAAATATTCTATTTGGACAATAGAGTATTAATATCTCCTCTCCTCCACTCTCCTCCCTACGGTCCAATCCAAATTACTTTGTTAGGTGCCTTTAATAATTAATCTAACTCCCTGCAAAATATCCTGTCTCATCTAGTTTCTGAAGCTCAGTTCATGTCTCATGGGAGTTCCTTTCTCAAAATCCCAAGCAGCCTGGGGCAAGTTGTAGGTAGATCCCAGCCTATAAAGAGAGGCTGCTGAGCACTTTCCTTCCTCATTCTTTTCTCTGTCAAAATCTCCCTTCACAAGCTGCCTTTTCATCACAACTCAGAGAAGAAAGAAAGGGTACAGAGTCTTCCCAGGGTTCTCTGCATCCCCTAATTTTTTTTTTTAAGGTCAGTTTGGGGAAATGCTTTGCAACTGCCAAATGACAGGAGAGGGTAGGCTTCTAAGTCTTGCAGCACCATGACCCCTGAGATGACAAATGGATTGGTGTGACCGCCCCATGAATCAAGCTAATGATTTCACTGGGGTTGTGCTTGGGCAAGAAATAAATATGCCACTTACTTTTAATTATCACAATTTCATCTGTGTATAAGAAACAACACACTACCACAATGGCTCACTGCACCAGGTGGGAGTGATTTAGGATCCCCCTTTTATTTGGCCTGAGTCGATAAATAAACAACAAAACAGTGACTGTTAGCACTCCAGTTACTTGCAATCTCCTGGGGATTTCTCACCCAAGTTGGAGAATCCCTGGGCTATGCACATCTCCCAGGTTACTTTTCTTTCTGAAACTAAGATAGCTTGCCTCACATTGCTTTATTTTAAAAAACAAAAACAGAATTGGGCAAGCCATTCTTTTTTAATGTATTTGCAAGGTCACAGTGAGGCTGAAATATTTCTTAGGTCTTACTCAAAACTCACTTAAGAGGCATCTGCAGTGTTGATGCCCATAAGAGTGGGATTTTACTGTTATTCAAGATGGTAATGGGATATATGTTCCTGTGTTCATCTTGAAAAAAATACACCATATATATGACATAGAATAATAAGAGTTGGAAGGGGCCTTGAAGATCTTCTAGTCCAACTCCCTGCTCAAGAAGGAGACCCCATACCATTTCAGATAAATGGATGTCCAGTCTCTTTTTGAAAGCCTCCAGTGATGGAGCACCCACAACTTTTGAAGGCAAGCTGTTCCATTGGTTGATTGCTTTCATCCTTAGTTCTAGATTGCTTATCTCCTTGGCTAGTTTCCATCCGTCGTTTCTTGTCTGGCCTTTTGGCTCTTTGGAAAATAGTTGGCCCCCGGTCATCTTTGTAGGAGCCCCTCAAATATTGGAACAATGCTTTCATGTCACCTCTAGTCCTTCTTTTCATTAGACTACATACTGTAAATATATCCAATTCTATTAAACTATCTTGCATTCCAATATAAGTGAAGTTCACTGTTACTTTCACCAGAGCAATTTAACTGCACAATTGAAATACATGGGCTTGGAAACAACATTGTTTATTCCAATAGAGAATATTCAGTTCAATTATTAATATGGGTTTAAGCTATATCAAAAATGTATAGTAATTGAAAGTGAATTCTTAGGTGCTAGAATTAAAACACTTTCAGTTAATGGTTTTCCAGTCAGTGAATGTCCAATTATTTATCAGTTGTCATGAATGACATCATTTTAATTTGCTTATTCAGGCTATATATCTTGACCTGTTAGGTGTAATAAATCTACCCAGATGATCAAAGACTATAAATCTACTAGCTGTGAAACATATTCTTCTGATTTGTTTGTTCCAGTTACTGAATTTATGGTAGGCAGGTGTTCTTTTAAAACTAAGTATGACCAACTGAATATGATAACATATCTACTCTTATTATCTTTAAAATTTATGTCTTTTGGGGGGGCGGAGCCAACTGTCAGAGCGGGCGGCTGTGTGAACGGAGCTCTCTCCTCGCACAACCTCTCACCCAGTGTTCGCGGGGGCTTTTCGGAGCTTCAGGAGGTCCTGTAGGGACATCCGAAGTTGCAGGCAGCCCGGAGAACCTTCATGAGCGGCAGTTCGTGTTGAAGATCCGGAGAAAGTCTGATGCGAGCGAACCGGGGAGAAGGAGGCCAGTAATGGCCGACATGAAGATCTGACAGAGGGACGGAGCTAGCACGTAAGCAGCGGGACAACGGTAGAGCGGAGCTGACGGAGAGTGTATCCGAATATTAAATAGGAAGCGCTTGTGAAAGAGGTACTGGTTCGAAGTGGGAGCCTCACGGAGAGGGAATAAGCGGCGATAGAAGTCTTGAGGGAGGCGTTTGGCAAAAACAGCAAGGGAAAGAAAGCCGAAGACTATATGACTGTATTCTAGCTGGAAAAAAGCTACAACAAGTCAAAGTCTGAGCTTTGGAGCCTTAGAGACTGAACTCTGGATTGTCGGGCGTGGAAAGCGATCAGCTTGGTCTAGTCTGGTCTATCCTGGTAAATTTTGAATTTGTGAACTTTTGAAACTTTTGAAATTCTACTCTACTTGTCACGGGCGGCCATTTGATATAGCAATTTAGTAACTGGAGGTTTGTTTAGTGGGACACCTACTGGTCTTTGACAGCAGAGGAAGACGGAAAAGGTGCCAATTTCTGCGCCGGAAACGGGGGGGGGGGGAAAGAAGAAGAACGTGACTTTGATTATATTCATACTATAGAATTTTATTATATAAATTGCTTAGTTGGTAATAAGTATCTGGTGGTAACTGTTTTATATATCTTTTGTCATAGAGTTAAAAGGTTTATATAAGACTCAGGGTATTATACATTGATAAAACGCTGTTAAAATTGGGGAAACATGACAAGTATCTCGGGAGCAACTAAGCCTAGCGCTGGCAAAAAGGCAGCAGCACAGGGACAGGGGATGGCCTCAAGTCCCTCCAATCAGAAATCTATAGAGGATATGCTGCAAAGGGAAAGATCTAACTCGAATTCCTTTAAAGATTTACATGCCCTTTTGCAAAACCTACACGAGGCAATGGCCAAAAACCACGAGGAGATGAAGAGAGAAATAGGCCAAATAAGAAACGACACTGGTGAATTAAAGGGGAAAATCCAAGCGATAGATGATAAATTTGAAGGGATTCAACAGCAATTAGTCAAAAATGAACAAAGACTTCAAGATATGGAAGCTAGAATGGAAAAAGAGGAAAAGAGAGTAGATGATTTAAATGAAACACTCCTTCAGGCTAATAAGGAATTAGAAACAACAGTCATTTTTCTGGAAGCAGAAAAGGCTGCTCATTATCTACGCTTCCAGAACGTTCAAGAAAAAAGAGGGGAAGATCTGTTGGTCATGATGGCAGAACTAATGGCAAAGGCACTCGGTGTAGGGAAGGAGGAAATGCTGGCGGAAATTGATGAAACATACAGGGTCCAAACTAATTATGCGAGAAGGCACAACCTCCCAAAAGAAGTACATGTAAGGTTAGTTAAAAAATCAATTCGGGATGAGCTTCTGCATAGATCTAGAGAGGAACCATTAGAATTTCGGGGCCAACCAATCACCATCCTTAAACAGATACCTAAAAGGATGAGGGATCTGAGACGCGGCTATCAATTCTTAACATCCAAACTAATAAGAGAAAATGTAAACTTTAGATGGCTAACTCCAGAGGGTATTCTTGTTACGTGGCAGGATAGAAGGCATAGACTGGACACGATAGAGAAGGCAGAAGATTTTTACAAACGCCACTTCCATAGCCAAGAGGAAGTAGATTTAGAAGATCAAGATGGAAGGGAGGTAAGAGAAAGAGATACAATACGTGTGGCAATGGATGGGAAGATCTTAGCTACAGAGGATAGAAGGAACAAATCCGGTGAGTTAACAGAGAAACATGGAACTAGAGACAAGGAAGAGAGAGAGCCCCGAATCACGAGATCCACAAAAACCAGAAATAAGTAAGATGAAGGGAGGTGAGTGTAGTATTATGTCTGTGAATATTAATGGATTGAATTCGCCAGTGAAAAGGCGGAAATTTTTTAATAGGCTTATTCACCAACAATTGGATATCGTGGCAATACAAGAAGTCCATATAAAGGAACAACAAAAATATTTGTTAGTACAACCAAGAATAGGGAACCTATTCGTTTCCTTAGACCGACACAAGAAAAAGAGAGGAGTGGCACTATATGTAAACCCAAAATTGACTGCAAAACTAATTTATAACGATAAAGAGGGTAGAATACTGATAGTCGAGGTTATAATAAATCACAGGAAGGTCATGATGGTAGAGATATATGCCCCAAACCATAACCAAGAACAATTTTTCAAAACACTTCACAATAAGATATGTAGCATTGATTATGAGGAGATTTGTTTAATAGGAGATTTTAATGCTATCCTAGATATAAATTTGGATTATATGGGAAAGACGCTTAGGAAAAAGAAGAGAAGAACTCTACCGAGATCTTTTCTTAACTTGGCTGAGGAACTAAATATCCAAGATGTCTGGAGGGAAAGAAATCGTAAGGCTAGACAATATACATATTACTCCAACCGACATAACTCATGGTCTAGAATAGACATGGTGTGGATGACGAAAGAAATTAGTTCAGAAATAGATGAGGTACATATAGCGACAGGTACTTGGGCAGATCACAATCCTATTAAACTTATCTGGAAAGGTTCCAAAAAAATATCCAGATGGACGCTTCAAAGAGCAATTTTAAAAGAAGACGAATTCAAATCTAAGATGGAGAGAGAACTAAGTTTTTTCTTTAAGGAAAATAAAGCTATAGACACCTCAGTACAAAACAATTGGGATACAGCTAAGGCTGTGATGAGAGGGGTAGCGAGGGCATATATGGTATATAAAAATAAGGGGAAAAGACAACAACGGGAAAGATTAGAAGAGGAATATAAGAGCTTAGAAGTTACACTCCAACAAGATCCACAAAAAGAGAATATCAAGCAATCTATGGATCTGATTAAACACAAACTTAACATTCTAGACAAAGAGAAATTGGCACAACAATTGAGAAACACGAAACAAAATTTTTTTGAAAATGCAAATAAACCGGGCCGGTGGCTCGCATACAAATTGGGAAAACAAAAGGGGAAAAACTGGATTCACGAACTACGAGATGAGGAAGGGAGAATATTCCACCAGGAGGAAAAAAAAAAATTATAGCCCAGGAATTTTATGAACGTTTATATAAAGAAGATAGCCAGGCAAGTGTGGAGAAAATGGAGGAATATTTTCAAAGAGACAAACTACCTAAGGTCACAGAAGATACCAGAAATATGTTAAACGAGGAAATTCGACTATCTGAGGTGATAAAAGCTATTAATGCACAAAAGAATAATAAAGCATCGGGACCCGACGGTCTTCCATCAGAGATTTATAAAGAATTACAAAATATCCTAGCTCAACCCCTAGTGGAGGTATTTAACGCAGTATTAGAAGGCGCAAGGACGCCTAAATCTTGGCTAGAGGCAAATATAACCCTTATTCCGAAAGATAACACAGACCATACATTAATCCAAAATTACAGACCCATATCACTTCTTAACTCGGACTACAAGATATTTACATCAATTATAGCGGAACGATTGAAACGATTTCTGAATGATTTCATACACGCAGATCAAAATGGTTTTCTCGCTAAGAGACACACTAAGCACAACATTAGAATAATATTAGATACATTGGAGTACTATGAATTACATAGCGAACAACAGATGGCATTACTTTTCTTAGACGCCCAAAAGGCATTTGACAATGTTAAATGGTCTTTTTTGTGCCAACAGCTTAGCTTTATGAATATGGGTGAAAAATTTATAAATATAATTAGGGCAATTTATGACAATCAGGAAGCAAAAATAATTATTAATGGGGAAGCATCTAGCAAGTTTCAAATTCAAAAGGGAACACGGCAAGGCTGCCCCTTATCACCGTTGCTGTTTATATTGACTCTTGAAGTATTAACGAGAACTATAAGAAACGACCCAAAGATAAAAGGATTAACCATTAAAAAGGAAACCTTTAAATTGCAAGCTTTCGCGGACGATCTAGTTTTTATTATGGAGGATCCATGTCAGACGGGACCAAAGCTATTGGAAGAATTATCTAAATATGGTGAGGTTGCCGGACTGCGAATAAATAGAAATAAGACCAAGATGATTGTTAAAAATATGACCAATAAACAAAAAGGTAATCTGGCCGAAATCACGGATATAGAAATAGTCAAGAAAATAAAATATTTAGGGATTAACATTACGGCTAGATGCACTTCACTCAAAAAGGATAATTATGATAGTGTAGTGAATCAAATAAAAGGTGACCTGGAAAGATGGGGAAACCTAAAACTCTCATTATTGGGAAGAATCGCTGTCATTAAGATGAATATTCTGCCTAAAATCCTGTTTCTGTTTCAGAATATCCCAATTCAACTCGACTCTAAATTTTTTCGAAATTTGGATAAATTATCACTAAATTTTATTTGGCAGGGGAAAAAACCAAGAATTAAATTGAAATATTTACAAGACACGAAGGAAAATGGGGGTTTTGGATTGCCAGACTGGGAATTATATTACCACGCCGCGGCCCTGAGCTGGATTAGAGAATGGGTAATCTTGAGAAATAGAAGACTATTAACTTTAGAGGGTCACGATTTGCAATATGGCTGGCATGCTTTCCTATGGACGGAGAAACAAGGTCTTTTCTCGCATTTTCAAAGACACCGGATCAGGCAAGCGCTACTCAATACTTGGAAAAAAATTAGATCTCACAATTACACCAAAATACCGGTCTGGCTATCCACCCTTGAAGCGATAGTTTACCCAAATCTGTTTGATTTGGGTAACATAATCTCATACAAGGATATTCTGAATGAGGAGGGGGAATTGAAACTTAGGAATGAACTAGAATTACAAGGTATAAAACTCGATTGGTGGGCCTACTTACAAATCCAATCGAGATTTAGGAAGGATAAAAATGAATGGGGGATATATACCTCTGAAACAGCATTGGACAAAATATTATTGGGACCGGACTCTAAACAAATAAGGAATTTTTATAAATTACTTTTGGGATATAAGCTGTTTGAAGAGCAAGTGAAAGACCCCATGTTGATCTGGGCTAACAATTTAGGACATAACATCGACCTAGATACTTGGCAAACAATTTGGGATAGGAATAAAAGGATAACACTGGCCTCATCGTATAAAGAAAATTTATTTAAAATGTTTTACCGATGGCATCTCCCCCCAGCCCGCTTAGCAAAAATGTACACAACAGTATCTCCCAAATGTTGGAAGTGTTCTGAAGAGATAGGCACATACTTCCACACGTGGTGGTCTTGCAGTAAAACACAAAAATTTTGGAGAATGATTTGGATTTGGCTGAAAGAAATATTGAAACAAGATCTGGAGTTTAGTCCAGAACTTTTCTTGTTGGGAATCACGAAAGAGAAATATCCTAAAGATGTGCTATACTTAACGATCCATATTATCACAGCAGCTAGAATATCATTTGCGCAAAAATGGAAAAAGAATGAGATCCCAGGACAAAAAGAGGTTATTAGGAAAATTTGGGATTGCGCTGAAATGGACAGATTAACTTTGGAATTAAAGAATAAAGATCAATCAGACTATTATAGAATTTGGAACAAATTGTATCTTTGGATGGATAAAAAGAAAGGTCTCTATTAGGTTTTACAGACTAGCTCACTGTTTTAAATATTGTGGTATTTCACCGATTTGTAATCTAAGTGTATTTAAGTGTATTTTTGATGTACATATATACATGTATATATATATATATTTAAACATTGTAGACAAAAAGGTTTGTCAGCTCGCTGGTACTGTGTCCAATGTTTTTAAATAATAAATTTAATATAAAAAAAATTAAAATTTATAAAAAAAAAAAAAAATTTATGTCTTTTGCAACTGCCCTGGAAATGTTTGGATTTTGCAAAATATGTGTTTTGACTGTAGTTTTATTTGGTCTCTGGCTTTCCTAGGTTGGAAACTGACCACATTAGTTAGGTTGGAACTAGCCAAGGAGAGAAGCAACCTAGAACTAAGGAGAAATTTCCTAACAGTGAGAATAATCAACCAGAAGTTTTGGATGCTTCATCACTGGAGGCTTTTAAAAAGAGACTGGACAGCCATTTATCTGAAATGGTATAGGGTCTCCTTCTTGAGCAGCGGGTTGGACCAAAAGACTTCCAAAGTCCCTTCCAAATCTCTTATTCTCTTATTCTGTTATTCTGAATTTTGATATAAATTCCTAGGTAATTTAAAATAATTCAATAAAGTAAATTCAAATTATTTCAAGACAGTTATCAGGCCATGCCTTTTCTCATCCCATCAGCTCTTGCAGCCAGTTCTGCTTACATAAGACTACACTAGCATTTTATTAAGACTCATCTGTAAACAGCCCAGTAAGAGGTGAAACTGAAGAACAGAAACACACATTTTACTAGTTTCCAGCCTAAGACGTTTAATGTACATAAAGCTAATCATATCATTGTCCAAATTTATCTTATAGTGGAGAATCTCAGAGGCTTCGTATGGACAGTCTGATACGTACATATATACACCCTGTGATCAGATCTTTCCATATAGTAAAAAGAAACCTGTGAACAATTCAAGGCAGCCTGCTCAGACTTTTCAGGATTGTAATTATGATTTCATTCTCCATTTCTTAGCAGCATCACCATACAGTGCAGCTATTTGAATGGACTGATGGTCATGTAAAATCTGATCTGTGCCTATTAGTCAGATCCGTAATTGAACCAACCTGTAAGACAGTGGTCAACATGACAACTTACTTAAAATGAGACAAACAGAACCCAGTTGGACTCGAGACTCAAACAGTAAGAAGACAGCAACAGTTACAGAAATGTACACTGTGTACATACGTGTGAGATGTTTTCCAACTTCAGTACGAAGGAGGGACAGTATTGGTTGGCGGGCAAGGAGCCAAGATTGCATAGGAGAAGCAGCTTTTCCCCTAAATGTCTCACTTTCTTTTAGACTAGTAGGCTAGTTAGCTTTCAGATTTATTAATTCACATTTTAACCCACGCCTTTTGAATTTATCTCAGATGTCAGTGTTTCTGTGAGGTTCTGCTTCGGGTTCATCAGAACATGATCATCAAGTTCATGGAAGGACTCTGAATGTCCTCAAAGATCAGGTTAATGCAAAGCAATGTTATGAGGAGCACATATAAAAGAAGACATAAATTGGAACTGTGTAGAGTATTTCAGAAGTATCACATCAGTGAAGTTAATTGGTGAGCCTCCCACAAACAGTACCCTGTTCAGATGCCTGGGACAAGTAATGGAGAAAGCCTATTTGCTTCTGTTCTCACAAGGGAAATTCTCTTTCAAAAAAGAAATTTCTTTAACAGTAACCTCACTAAGGATGTTGTAAATTTATTAACTTTTGCAGTCCAGAAATTAGAAAAACATATAACTCTGTTTTCTATCTCCAGGTAGCCAGAAATAATATTTCTTGTATGGGTACCCTTAGTATAAGAAAGAAAAAAGTCCACATATTAATGCTTTGGAATGAAGCTGATGCTTTCAGGGTTTTTATATGCCCCTGTTAAAAGTAAGCATATAACAGTAAGATGACAAGGCTTTGCTTGGAAAAATATTTATTTTCAGTGCTGTTTTTCTATACTACACACTCTGCTTGAGGTACCAGTCTGGCAGTACAGTTCCCCTGAGAATCAGGCCCAGTCCACAAATTCAGATTCACAGTAGTGAATTCAATTCACAGATTCAAATCCCCACTATGTTCAATGGGAATTACATGCGTACATTAAAAGTGTACCCTCAAGTGCTTACCTGTAGAGTAAATAGCAACTGGTTCCACTTGCCTTCCCTCCTCCCTACCACATGTACATTTGTGTCAACATTTGATTCATTTGACCTGCCCTTTCTGCTAAAAAATAAAAGAGGGAAGATCAAGAGAATTGGGTCACTGGTTTCTACGTGGAGCACCTGCGCTGCATCTCAGGTTTCCAAAGAGCTAGTTGTTTTAGCCTGTTATTCTGGGGGGGGGGGAAACCCACATCTAATAGAACTTTTATGGTGGAATTACTATTGCATAAGTCAGGGATGTGCAATCTGTGCCACCCTAGAAACTATCAAGTTACAAACTGGAAGCCCCAGTTTGCATGGTCCAATGGTAAGGGATTGCAGGAACTGACTTCAATAAAGTTATGTTTGAGCTTACAACAATGCAGATGACCACTAGTAGACAGTTAGAAGAGGTTTCTGTACCGCCCTGCTATCTCCTAGTGCTTGTCCAGATTTTTTGAACCCCGAGTATAGTAATCCTAATAGAAGCCAGCTGAGTGATTTTGGGGGCCAGTCACTCTCTCTCATTCCCAGGAAGAAAGCAATGGCAAACATCTTCCAATAACATTACTAAGAAAACAGTGGGTCCAGATAGCCATTGGATGTTCACACTGACGTGATAGCACAAGAACAGAACAGAACCAAACCAACTCCCCTCCCCCTACACACACATCAATTTCTTAGGAGCCAGTTTCCCTGATTTTGGCATAAACGTTGAAGCCAACCTTCTCAGAGGTTTTGTAAATGGTACATAATGAAGAAGTTAGTTTAGGCTTGGGTCTTCCACCATAATACAAGTTAGTATTTGACTCTGGCTGCAGAGCAGGACTGTTGTCTTTTGCTTTTTAAACCAAGTATTGTATTACACCAATAGACCCATAGTTGCTTTTTCAGTCATTTAATTTAATATCCCTGGGCTAAACTGACCTCTCAAACTAGGATTTATTCAATCAGAAAAAAAATCCATGCATTTCCCCTTCTGTGTAAAGTTTTTCTTTCTTATGTCTTTCTTATAAGAAGAGATGAGCAAAAGACAATCAACAAATGAAGTACATACTTGTTGTACTGTAGTAATTTAGGCTGATCTTAAACACGTCTTCTTACTCAGGCTTGCACCAGTTTCCAAATGCAATACATATTATAACATGACACCCCCCCTGGGAACTATACTCATGCCCCTCCTGGCTGCTCAGGGCTGCCTGGGAGGTGACATGTGGATAGATTCTGCTGATGATTAATTCATTCTGGAGGGAGGAGGTGTTCCTGTTCTCCTTTAAAGAGGTACTGTTGTGCTCTCTCCTCAAGAAGCTGTTACTGGACCCCCTGAAGTGGATAATTTTTGTCTAGTCTCCCATCTTCTCTTTTTAGGGAAGGTGGTCAAGAAGGTGGTGCTGCAGTTCCAAAGGCTCCTTGGATGAAATGGATTATCTGGAACTCTTAAACAGCATTGGTTGTGCTTTTGGGTGATCTCTGGCAGGAGTTGAATGGAGTTGTGCATCCATCCTCGTTCATGTGAGGTACCACAAGGCTCCATCTTAGGCTCAGTAATATCTCTTTAATATCTTCATAAATGACTTAGATGAGGGAATAGAAGGGGAACTCATCAAATTTGCAGATGATTCTAAACTGGCAGGATTAGCCAACATCCCAGAAGACAACGTCAGGATCCAAAAAGATCTTGACAAACTTGAACAATTGGCCCTATCCAACAAAATAAATTTTAATGTGGAGAAAACCTAAATTTTATATTTAGGCAGGAAAAATCAAAGGTATAAGTACAGATTAGGCGAGACCTGGCTCAAAAACAGTAACTGTGAGAGGGACCTTGGAGTCCTAGTGGATGATCACTTGACTATGAGCCAGCAGTGTGCAGCAGCAGCCAAAAAAGCTTAATACAATCCTGGATTGAATAAACAGAGGCATAGAATCAAGATCCCACAAAGTATTAGTACTGGTTTTTAAAACCCTAGTAAGACCACACCTGGAATACTGCAACCAATTTTGGTCACCATACTACAAAAAAGATATTGAGACTTTGGAAAAAGTTCAGATAAGAGCAACTAAAATGATCAAAGGCCTGGAGACTAAAACACATGAAAAATGGCTGCGGAACTTGTGTTTGGCTAGACTAAAGAAAACAAGAAACAGGGGTGACATGATAGCAGTATTCCAGTATTTGAGGGGCTGCCACAAAGAAGAGGGGGTCACGTTACTCAAAAAAGCACCAGAGGGAAGGACGAGAAACAATGGATGGAAACTGACCAAAGAGAGAAGCAACCTGGAATTAAGGAGAAACTTCCTGACAGTGAGGACAGTTAATCAGGGGAACAGCTTGCCTTCAGAAATCGTGGGCACTCTCCATCAATGGAAGTTTTAAAGAAGAGACCAGACAGTCATTTGTCTGAGATGGTATAGGTTCTCCTGCTTGAGCAGGGGGCTGGAGTAGAAGACCTCCAAGGCCTCTTCCAGCTCTATTCTATTCTATTCTTGATGGCTTTTACCGTAGTACCATCAACCATGATATCCTTTTAGGTCAGCTCCAGAAGTTAAGATTAGAGGGCTAGTTCTGTTGTGACTCAGGGCCAGCCTGTGGTTTCGGCAGCCGGCTCAGATGTGTCGGATGACTCAGATGAGGGGGAGGAGGACCGTGTGGGAGATGAACCGGTTGATGATGGCGTGGAGGCTTGGCAGAGTTCCCAGCCGGGGCCCTCTTCTCAGCTGCGTGAGCCCGATAGTGCGGAAGATGATGACCCACAGCTGGCCCTGTTCAAGGACGCCCGACGCAGGAGGCAGTCGAGCAGGAACAAACAAAGAAAGGCTATGGGACTCCTCGGGAGGAGGCACAGGGAGACCACGCCCTGAGCTCTCTATAAAAGGAGTGTTTGGGGAGGGGCTGGTTGCTGAAAGCAACTTTTCCGCTTGAGAAGACAAGCTCTAGTGTTTTTGTTAACTGCGTAATAAATCTTGGCGGATGCCTTTTAGCCTTGGACGCTCTCCAGTCTCTTCTTTCTAAATAGGGGTTTGCCTTTACAAGGCCAGAAGAGGGCTGGTTCAGAACAAGTTCTTTGCTGGTTTATCTTCTTCCTCCACAGCTGGTCTCAATTGGTGTGGACAGGAGGTAAGAGGTCCAGCCTGTGGCAAAAGGCTAGGTGCTGTTTCCATTCCATTTTAATATCTATTGCATATCTCCATCTTACGAATGACTCAGGCCCTGATCAGTTCCCATATGGACTACTGTGATGCGCTCTTCATGGGGCTTCCCTTGAGTATCTGGAAGCTTCACTTGGTGCTGAATATGGCCGCACAAGCAGCTTTGGGCATTGAAGGGCTACACATATGATTCCTCAGCTGTGTGAGCTACCAGTTTGCTTCTAAGCCCGATTCAAGGTGTTGGTTGGTGGCTTGAGGGTATTTCTTCTGCCTTTTTACTTTTAAATTCTCTTTTTAATTGTGTTTTGTTTATATGGTTTTATGACATTTATCTGTAAACTTCCCACATCACTTGAAGGTGAGATGGGAAGTGTCTACATTTGATAATTAAATACATAAAATAAACTCTGTAAACTTTAAATATCATTTCATCTAACCTAAAATGTAAATATATTTTGCTGAAATAAAGATTTGCAGATGTTTAACTTTGGCAGGATTATTTCCATTATATTTAGGCATAATGGTGCCTTTGAGAGAAACCAAACTGGCTAAGATTCAGTGATATCAACAACATGCAATGCATTTCAGTGGAATTTAGGTGTGTTGAATGTTTTCTTCCTTTCCCATTAAAAAAAACCTTAAATGACTGCATACTTGTAGCAAGAACAAGAGTGTTGAATGTATAATCATTTTGAAATAGTTAAGAGTTGCCACAGAAGAGAGAGTACAACAATAAAACTGAGTA
Organism: Vipera ursinii; assembly: GCF_947247035.1. Classification (NCBI taxonomy): domain Eukaryota; kingdom Metazoa; phylum Chordata; class Lepidosauria; order Squamata; family Viperidae; genus Vipera; species Vipera ursinii. The sequence goes on from NC_139512.1 coordinate 127,038,022, forward strand.
ACAACAAGCAATAGAATAAGATGATGACATTAATTCAAGATGCAAGGTGATGGATTTATGTTAGCTATTAAGACAGATAATGTATTGTTATAACCACAAGAGCAATTGGGCAATGTTTTTTTTAAATTTGGGGGAGTGGTTTTGGCAAAGCTGGTTGGGATTCAGCAAACTGAACCTCTGTGTCAGAGTTTGGATTCAGTCCAAATAATTTTGACGTCCCATCCGAGCACTGGTGCCACTTTGTGGGTTAAATCTCGCCAAGCTGCAATAACGAGGCAAGCTTGGCTTCTGATAATGAATGAAAAAAGACTAGTTTTCTATTTTTTCTAGAAGCAGAATATAGGTGGTCCTCAACTTACAACAGTTCATGTAGTGACCGTTCGAAGTTACAATGGTACTGGAAAAAGTGACTTATGACCATTTTTCACACTTATGACTGTTGCAGCAGCCCCATGGTCATGTGATCAAAATTCAGACAGGTGGCAACTGACTCATATTTATGATGGTTGTAGAGTCCCGGGTCATGTGATCATCTTTTGCAACCTTATGACAAGCAAAGTCAATGGGGAAGCCAGATTCACTTATCAACCGGGTTACTAATGTAACAACTGCAGTGATTCACTTAACAACTGTGTCAAGAAAGGTTGTAAAATGGGGCAAAACTCACTTAACCAATGTCTCACTTAGCAACAGAAATGTTGGGCTCAGTTGTGATCGTAAGTCGAGGACTACCATATCATTTTTGCAAAAAATAGGAAATAAACAAGAGGCCAATCTTAACTTGGAGAGTATTTAAAGAAAGAGATGGATGCAGCTGCTATCAGCAGAACAGTCTCCTAGGGAAGTACTGAGGTACAGGTCAAGGTTCCAGAAAGAAGACAACACAAATCCTCTGCTTCCTTATCAGACTTCTCACTACTGTGTAGTTCTTTGGCCTCTTTTGCAGGAACGTCAACTCATGGACTCTGAATCATTGAAAAAGATGTTGCTACTGGAAATGATGGTCCCCATCCATGTAGAACCCCACAGAGGCCAAAAGCGAGTTAAGTTCCAAATTCTATGTGGTGGCATTCATGCCAATGAAAAGCTTTCAATTGGTAACTATCTCTACTTTCTATCCTTTTGTGTAAAGATCAAAGTCTTTTTCATTTTGGTTAAAATCAACCCAACAAACACTAGGGCAGTGATGGTGAACCTTTTAGAGACCGAGTGCCCAAACCGCAAACCAAAACCCAATTATTTATCGCAAAGTGCCAGGGCTGCATCAGCATGGTGTCCTCATGGGAGGGGGGCAGGGAGGCACCTATGAGTGCCACCTCTGGCATTCAAAAACCAGGGGCGCAAAAATGGCCCACCATGCTTCAAGGTGCAAAAATGGCCATCGCCAAGCCACGGGGTGCAGATACAAGGCACTGCACCATGCAAGAACGGGGCAGGGATAGTGAGTATCATGCAGGGACTAGCCCTGCCCCATTTGCAGCACATGAGTGCACATGGCCCCGTGCACACATGCACACATGTAAAATGCTTCCCCCTCCCTTTTCTTCCAGTCTATCAATTGACAATGGTTGGTGACCTCTGCTCTACCACCTCTACTTGAGCTTGCTAGTCGGCTGCTTTGCCTTCTTTGTGCTGGGTGGAGCTCCTGCTCCGGGCAGTAGGGGGCGGCCTGATGGACCTACTGCTGACACGCATGCCAAGAGAGAGGGCTCTGAGTGCCACCTCTGGCACACGTGCCATAGGTTCGTCACCACTGCACTAGGGTATTCCAGATTTATGTGGCCATTTTAGAGAGTTAATAAACTGTGCCGTAAATCTTGGTAAGGACACGCTGTATGTGATTGTGCCTGTTTGCAGAAATAGAAATTTGGTTTCTTTCCAAGTTGGAATTAAAGTAGTGGTGATAGGAGTGGAGGCTGGGCGAATTTTCTGAATATGGCTATGGCAAGTAGTTAAGAGCCTTGGTGGAGCAGTGGGCTAAGGCCTCCTTACGTAACACCAGCTGCCTGTAATTAGTGCAGGTTCGCATCCCACCAGGCTCAAGGTTGACTCAGCCTTCCATCCTTCCGAGGTAGGTAAAATGAGGACCCAGATTGTTGGGGGCAATTAAGCTGACTTTGTAATAATGCCGCTTGGGGTGTGTGTGAAAGCCCTAATAAGCAGGCATATACATAGAATGAAGGCTACTGCTAAGCTTGTAAGCCGCCCTGAGTCTTCGGAAAAGGGCGGGATATAAATGGAATTAAAAAAAATATGTATGTCTGTAAAATAAGAAACCTAGAAGAAGCTTACAAGCTTTGCAGAGCTTTGCAGAACAATCATCTTGTGGCTGTTGAAGTACCTAGTTAGTGAGGAATTGCATTGGTAGACATTCAACCGTTTGCTTTCAATGTGGAGGCTAGTTTAAAATTTACAAGACTAAATGCCCTGGATTATCTCAGGCCAGAGGTATTCAACAGAATGCCTTCCCATGTTTCAGTGTTCAATCCCAGCCAGCATTGTCAGGATCGAGGAATTGTCGAAATTGTAATTGAAACAATCTGGAGGACACCAACTTGACTACCTTGGTTTAGCAGCTATCATTATCTACTGTTATCTCTCTACTCACCTACATAGAGCCAGATTTAGAATAAGGCTGAGTAGGCCTTGGCTTAAAGCTCCAAAGCTTAGGAGGGAGCCAACACCACCCCTCCTTCCAAATCATTCTAAACAATGGAGGTCTTTGCACCGGTGGGAGGTAACGCTATCAGTCAATATGATCTGACCGACTGACTGACTGACTGATATGAGCTATCAAGTTGTTTCCTACCAGCCTCATAGATTTTTTTTCAAGACAATGTATCCCTAATCTGTTCTTTCATGCCTCCCAATGGTGCACTCATCACCATGTTACTGAATCCATTCACCTTGCCATTCACCTTATCACTGGTTTCTTCTCCTTCTCCTTCTTTCTCTCCCCTCTCCCTCCCTCCTTCCTTCCTTCCTTCCTTCCTTCCTTCCTTCCTTCCTTCCTTCCTTCCTTCCTTCCTCCCTCCCTCCCTCCCTCCCTCCCTCTTTCTTTCTTTCTTTCTTTCTTTCTTTCTTTCTTTCTTTCTTTCTTTCTTTCTTTCTTTCTCCCCCTCTTTCTTTATCTCTTCCTCTGTTCCTTTTCCTTCTACAATATGGCTAGAATATTTTAAACAGTTTTCTCCACCATAACAGTTCACAACCATAAATTTTATTGTGCTCAGACTTTCTGGTAATCCAGTTTCCATTCTTGTATGTTGTATGGAAAAATTATAGCCAACGCAATTTGGATCTTTGTCATATGCCAATTTATCAAGAAGCAGAGAGCTCTTTATTACAATGCAGAATAGAACAGAATAACAGAGTTGGATGGGACCTTGTAGATCATCTAGTGACTAGTCCAATCCCCTGCCCTAGCAGGAGACCCTACACCATTTCTGACAGATGGCAGTCCAGTCTCTTCTTGAAAGCTTCCAGTGATGAAGCTCCCACAACCTCTGAAGGCAATCTGTTCCATTGGTTGATTGTTCTCACTGTCAGAAAAATTTCTCCTTATTTCTAGGTTGAATCTCTCCCTGATCAGTTTCCACCTGTTATTCCTTGTTTGGCCTTCAGGTGCTTTGAAAAAATAGGTTGATCCCCTCCTCTCTGTGACAGCCCCTCAAATATGGGAACACTGCTATCATGTCTCCCCTGCTTCTTCTCTTCAATAGACTAGCCAAACCCAGTTCCTGCAACTGTCCTTGATATGTTTTAGCCTCCAGTCCCCTAATCATCTTTGTTGCTCTTCTCTGCACTTTTTCTAGAGTCTCAACATTTTTTTTTACTGTGGTGACCAAAACTGGTTGCAGTATTCTAAGTGTGGTCTTATTAAGGCTTTATAGAGTGGTATTAATACCTCTCACAATCTTGATTGAATCCCTCTGTTAATGCAATTTAGGATTGCATTGACTTTTTGGGCTGCCACCGACACTGTTAGCTCATATTTAATTGACTGTCCACTAAGACTCCAAGATCCCTCTCACAGTTACTGCTATTAAGCCTGGTTTCAACCAATCTATATGTGTACTTTTGGTTTCTCTTGCCTAAGTGTAAGACTTTACTTTTTTCTACATTGAATTTCATTTTGTTAGATAGGGCCCAGTGTTCAAGTCTGTCAAGATCCATCTGGATCTTGAGCCTATCATCTAGGGTGTTGGCTATTCTTGCCAGCTTAGTATCATCTGCAAATTGATGAGTTCCCTCATCTAAGTCATTTATGAAGATACTGAAGAGTACTAGGCTTAAGACGGAACCTTGTGGTACCCCACACCTTACTTCCCTCCATGTAGACATAGTACCATTAAGGACTGCTCGTTGAGTGCAGTTTGTCAGCCAGTTAGAAATCCATCTGAAGGTGAGGCTGTTCATCCCACTTTTTTTCTAGCTTACCAAGAAGTAGGTTGTGATCTACTTTGTCAAATGCCTTGCTGAAGTCTAAGTATACTATGTCCACAGCATTTTGCTGGTCTACTGATTTAGTCACTTTGTCAAAGAATGAAATAAGATTGGTTTGGCATGATCTCTCTTTAACAAACCCATGCTGACTTTTAGTTATTACTTTACTCATTTCTAGATGTTCGCAGATCTGTTTTTTGATTATCTTTTCCGGTGTCTTCCTGGATATTGATGTTAGGCTGATTGGCCTGTAGTTTCCTGGGTCTGTTTTTTTTTAAAGATGGGAACCACATTGGCTCTTTTCCAGTCCTCTGGTAATTCCCCGGTGCTCCAGGAGTTTTGAAAGATATGGTACAGTGGTTCTGGGATGACATCTGCCAGCTCTTCTAGAATTCTAAATTCATGTGACTGTTTGGGAAAAGAGTCTGGTATTACTTCAGTTCTTTCAACTGGTTGCATTGGGTTGCCATTGCTTGCTGACATCATCTTAATATTGTTGTTTTTCACTTATTAAACAGCTGAATGGCTTTCACATTCTTGTCTTCACCTTCAATTCTTCCTGTATTCTATTCATCAAAGTGGTATCCATGGGGTAATTGTGGTTGCATTGTTTCAACCTGAAATTTCAATTCCGATTATTATTTCTTCTAGCCAGCATTTCTCATAATCCACATATAAATTAAATAAGGGTACAATATACAGCTATGACACACCCCTTTCCTAATGTTAAACTAATGAATTGCTTCAAATTAATTTGAACTGATCCTTCCAGGTCATTCAAACTCTTCAGTAAGCAGATGAGATGGTCCAGTATTGCACACCCATGTTTTAAAGACTAGCTATTGTGGTCTACGAAGGGACGCGGTGGCTCAGTAGGTTAGGACACTGAGCTTGTCGATCAGAAGGGTGGCAGGTTGGTGGGTCAAATCCCGAGTGCCATGTAACAAAGTGAGCACCTGTTACTCATCCCAGCTTCTGCCAACCTAGCAGTTTGAAAGCACGTAAAAATGCAAGTAGAAAAATATGGTGGGAAGGTAACAGCGTTTCGTGTGCCTTTGGTGTCTAGTCATGCCGGCCACATGGCCACGGAGACGTCCTTGGACAAGCGCTGGCTCTTCAGCTTTGAAATGGAGATGAGCACCAACCCCTAGAATAGGAAACGACTAGCACGCATGTGCGGGGGGAACCTTTACCTTTACCATTCTGGTCTGCATGAACAAAATACTTGGTGTATTCAATATACTGTATATATACATACACATACACATACACACACATACACATACACTGTATATAGTTTGAGAACTCTTTTGCCTTTTCAATTACCAATTGGATCTTAGCAGTGTGATCTCAGCTGCCCTCTCTCTTCTGAATCCACCTTGTGCATCTAGGGGACATGGAACAATCTAACTCCAGGGCATTTGGTGAGAGTCAAAAAAGTTAAGATAGTGGTGGTGATCATGTGATGGGAGCCCTTCCCTTTTTAAAATGTACGTGTGCACTATCTTGACTCTTTTTATACGAACACACAGGCACAGCAAGGACACCTCTGGTCTAGATTTTAAAATCTTGAACATTCTTTTAACACAATTCTTTTTTTAAAACTGGAATATAAATTGATCTTTTCAAGTTCCTTGGCTACTGCTCTGCTTTTCATATCTACTTACCATCTGCTAGTAGTAATTTCAACTGTACCATCTTGCAAGATTTTAAATAGTTCTTGTGGCATTTCACCAATTCTCGTAGTTCTCCGGTTAGCACTATTTCCTAAGGCCCAATTAACTTTACTTTTCAGAAAGTCAGGGATCAAACCTTCATAGCTAACAGTTTATAATCTTCTCGTACAATACTCCCCCATATTTATACCATATCATTCTACGTTTGTCTCTTAGTAAATCTTTGACTTCTTTGTCTTTTATCATGCCAATGTTTACAATAAAAGTTGTTCTTGACTTCTGTAACTTAATGCCACAGAATTTTTGTCCCTCTCGCTTGATTGTTTCCCATAGTTTATTTCTGTTGTTTGTTTAAATGTAACCCTGTGTCTCTTTTTGCTGTTCTGCAGAATTCATTGTTTACTTGAGAAATTTTTCCTTTGATGCTTTTTTTGCTTTCCACTTTCTTCAGCTATTTTCAATGCCTCAGCAATCACACTCTTTGGAATTTTGGCATTTTTTTTGCATCATCCTTAATGCTGTCACCAATTTCATAACAGATCTTTCAAAAACATTTATTAAAGACGTTTTCAACAAAATAAAAATGATTCAAATTTTAAGTTAAAACTAAGAAGCATAAAGAAAAATGATAAGTGAAAAAGAAATAAAAAGACAGCAGTAGAAAAGAAAGAAAAAGAAAATAGAAGGAAAAGGAAAAGTTATAAAGAAGTAGGTTCTAATTGACTTAACAGCAGATAGAAATATATTTATATTTTAACCTCTCTCTCTCTCTCTCTGTGTGTGTGTCTTTGTCTCTGTCTCTCTTGTTACATCATAATTTTCTTCTTTTCATAATCTATACCTTCTAATCAACAAATCCATAAATCATAAGTTCATTTTTTCTTTTTTTTTAGCAAAAAAGTCCATAAGGGGTTTCCACTCATTAATAAACATGGTAGCTGAACTTTCTCTAAGCAAACAAGGTATTTTTTCCATCTCTGCTAATTCTATCATTTCAGAATCTTTCCATTTTGCATGCATATAGTAGTTTTATGGCAGTGATCATATGTAAGAATAATCTTTCCTAACTCTTTTCTAATTGCCAGTCTATTTATCTCGACAAGAAAAGCCCTGGTTTCGGATGAATATTAGTCTGTAAAATTATTTGTGTCTTATGTATCTGAACCCAATATATTCTGAGTTTTTTTACAAGTCCACCAGGCGTGATCATTCACAATGTCCATATTTCCAACACAAATTTGAATATACATTTCTAGATATTTTTCTGGTCATTTACTGTACTGTACATTTTATAAAAAATATCTTTTTAAGTTATAACGTAATGTGAACTTCAACCCTTTCAACCACATGTTTTCCACCAACCACGTCTTTGCTACTGTAGCACCTAAAGCAGTGGTTTCCTCCTTAGTTTCTTGTCACTTTCATTGCATTTAATTTTTTTTTTAGAAATTCTCTCGTTTTTGGATGGAATTCAGTCTGAATCTCTGTTATATAAAAGTGAAGAACTCTCCTCCATTGATAAGATTTCTTTTTCCGTTTAACAGTCAAGGAAAAAAAATATTTTCACTTAGGCAGCATTTGATTGGGATATTTTTAAATACATCCTCATCTATTTTAGTAATCTTTGATAATAAAAAGCTGCTGCAAAACATGATTTGTAAACTTCTTCCTGACAAAGTACACAAGAATATCCCTTGATACAGTTCTTAATTTTGCAACTTGAGTATTGATTCTATGCACTTTGTCAGTCTCTTTCTCCATATCTTTTTCATCACATTCCAAAAAGTCTGTTAAAGATTGAACAACCTTTCTTTATCATTATCATTATTATTATTATTATTATTATTATTATTATTATTATTATTATTATTATGATGATGATGATGATGATGATGATGATTATGATTTATATACTGCCCCTCTCCCAAGGGACTCGGGGTGGTGTACAGGGCAATTAAACACTATAAACAACACAAAATATACAAAAATTAAAATGAAATTAAACCAATAGCCCTAAACAATAAAACACATTCTAAAATTTAAAATTTTTAAAATTTAAGATCTAAAATCCCAGTCCCTCAGTCCAGGCCGGCAAGTTCAAATAGCCAAGTCTTCAGGTCGCGGCGGAAGGAGCGAAGGTCTTCTCCAGGATTCTCTGGAACCGCTCTAGGTCTCACGGCAGAATTCTTGAGAATTCCGCTAACACCAGATTGCCTTGGTTCTTTTCCATCTCTCCGCTTATTGTTTCTGTTTTACTTTATAAAATTTCCACTGTCATTAGTTTCACTTCTCCCATTAATTGTCTTACAGATGCTTCCATATTTTTTTTAAAAATAACTTTTTTCTTTCATCTTTACCAACCTTTCTTCCATTTTCACTTCAAAAGCAGCCGCATCACTTTTAACAGATTTCACAGATTCAGATATCTGTTTTCCCCATATCTTCAAACATTTTTGGTAAGATTTCTGGAGTAATTCCTTCTTGGGTGTCAGTTACTTCAGTGATCCTCTCCTCCCCTCACCAAGCTTTGCAGCTTTTCTGGTAATGGTGATTCTTTTATTTATAATCCAAAAAGTAAAAGTAAGTCAATTACAAAGGTGAAAGTAAAAGGCAGGTTTTCCCTTTTTCCCCCTCATGCTTTTCTTTTTTAGCTTTCTTTACATAGTTCTGATGACACTGCCCAACTCATATTACACTTATCTCCTTGTTTTGTAAAATCCATCAATGGTCTTTTTCCCTTTGATGTCGAATAATCAACATTCCCACAACGGGTCTGGTCTATTTATTTAATTGATTTCAAATAATGCCAGGAGCACTTTCAGCAAAACGTACATCTTTGAAATTTATACAGACTCCGTTATCCATTTGTAACTTTCTTGTTGTTATTTTAAAGTCTTTCAACAAATATCCTCTTTGCTTTACTTTCTGTATAATTTGGAAGGAAAGCTAACTCGTGGAGTGGTCGTTTTCTTTGCCCCTCTGTTTCAAAGGCCTCTCTTCAAATATAAATTGATTATACTGCCAAAAATGGCTCAGAAAGGGAGGATCTGGTTGTTAATGCCTTTCAAAAGGCTGTACTGTGGGTGCAAGCATACTGTTTCTTCCTCTCCCCCAGCTGCTCTACTCACAAGAAGACTGCAAGACTTATGAACAACTATCCAGGGAGGAAGTGAATGATCTCTGGCTCCTTAATTTATCAAGAAAGATTTTTTTTAATTCCATTTATATCCTGCCCTTCTCCGAAGACTCAGGGCGGCTTACAAGCTTAGCAGTAGCCTTCATTCTATGCATATGCCTGCTTATTAGGGCTTTTATACACCCCCAAGCGGCATTATTACAAAGTCAGTTTATTGCCCCCAACAATCTGGGTCCTCATTTTACCTACCTCCGAAGGATGGAAGGCTGAGTCAACCTTGAGCCTGGTGGGACTCGAACCTGCACTAATTGCAGGCAGCTGGTGTTACTTAAGGAGGCATTAGCCTGTCAGAAACCACTTTTGGGCACATTCACTACCACAGCTCCTTCAGGAATGCCTAGGCTGCCACAGAACCCCACCCAGAAGCCCTTGCCATAAATTTTCCAGCACTTTGTTTATAAATTCAACATGTTATTGAAGAAAATGTTGCTAAAGATGTATGTAACTGTTCTGATTATTTTATTTGTTCCTTTAGTATGCGATCTGAGTTGCAATCAATATAAAGTCTTGTTCTTACTGATTAGTAGTTCCCACGTTTGCTTACTGTACAGAGTATATAGTCAATTTGATTTTGGTGTTGTGTTGTCCATCTTATGATATTCATGTGTAGGGCTGTCTCATAGGCTCTTGAATGAAATTTGCTATAAATATTTAATTTTCCTGACAGAACTCTGTTGGCTTATCTTCTGCTTCTTTTTATTTATTGAGTTAAATTTTTTCTGTTATTCAAGATATTATAGTTATCTCCCAAATTTAGCATTGCACTCTGGTATGTGTCTGTGCGCGCGTGCGTTATATTGACTGAGAATTGCAAATTTTTATAGAACTGTTTAACTTTCACTTTGTTTGCATTTGTGGTAAGAGCAAAAACCTGGATGATCATAATATTGATTGCATTGGTTGTAAAATATTTTAATATTTAATGTTTGTTTTCATCTTCAGACTGAAATCTTAATGTTGGCAAGTGAACTGTAACTTTCATGATACAGTTAAGACCCTTCTATTTATTTCATTGAGCTTTAAACATACTTGAACTATAAGTAATATGACATAAACTCTTCTTTAATTATATATACACATACAGCTTTAATGAGTATGGATCACAAAGTGGTATCAGCATAAAACATGGAAAATATTTTATGGATAATAATTAAGGACTTCCATCACTATTAATACCTTATTATGTTCCCTTTGTGGTTTTTAAAGATTCAGCACTTGCAGTAGCTTACACTGCAATAACACAGATGCTTAATATAACAATAAAGTTTCTTTTGAGTGCTAAAACTCAATTCCTGAGGACCTCAGGTACATATATATACTGTATGTATTCTGCTGAACAACAATAATGGAATGGTGTCCCACTGCCTTCTTCCAGGATATTTTTTTTCAATTTTCCAGTCTATTCTATAGCAATGCTTTCCTGCTGCTCTCCCATCCAACTATATGCAATCCTCAGGTTAGGACAGCAGCTGGGACTCATTGCTATGTGATGAGGTTGTAAAGCAAGATATCACCTGACTGCATTGCTTAAGAATGGCAGTCCTTTCAATCCCTGTCGCCATCATTAAGTCTGAATTGTGGGTCATTAAGCAAGGACCTTGGCTGTGATTTGTGTCTTCCTGGTTGGTATTCAAGAAGCAAAGTAAATGGGGAAGCCAGCAGGAAGTCACTATCCCAGGCAGCTCTCAAGTGGGGCAGCAGGAAGATGAGTGCTTTGGTGCCTATTTGCAAATTGCCTGTGTCTTGTCACTTCCTGCCTGTTTCCCCATTGACTTTGCTTGTGGGAAGCTGGGAAGGGGGAGAGTGCTGTGGTGCTATGGAAGCATGACTAGGAGGCCAGACATGGGTTGCTTGCACCCCATTTGCACCCCATGAGGAATTTTTTTGCACTCTATTTTACTCCTTACTCTATATTGTACACTTTTGCCTAAGATAATGATGACGATGATGAAGAAGAAGACGATGATCATGATGATCATGAAGGTTAGTGATTCTCATCATCCAATAAGGAAGACCTGCAAAGTTACCATATTATAATTTTTTTCTTGAAAAATTTCGTAAGGTGGCTGAAGCTGGAGGACAATGATACTGTGTTATATATATATATATATATATATATATATATATATATATATATATATATATATATATATATATATATATATATATATATATATGGAATGGGAGAGTGGGTTGATCTTTGAGCATCTCAAATTGGGATGTCTCTCTCATCCCACCACATCAGCTGGATCCACCCTCTCAGGAAACTACAGAACACTTCTCCCCTGCCAACCTTTGCAAACAGCCCAAAAGGATACCATATTTGATGGTTCTGAAAGCTGTCAAGAGATATAGCAGGTCCAATAAGGATGCACCTAGGGTTTCTCTAGGTCTAGGTAGCACTTTAGGTCATTGACAAGAGCAAGCATTGCAGTCTTTACCCCATGCCCAGGTCTAAACCCCGAGTGAACATGATCCAGATAATCTGTTTTGTTCAGAAAACTTTGGAGCTGCTGCCTCACCAACTTCCCCCAAATGTCGCATGGATCCAAGATCATCCCCTGTTCAATGAGGATTAAGTTGCAGCTTAAGTTTGTTATAGCTTCATTATAGCTAGATCTGGCATTTAAGAGCATTAGCCTAGCCCAAAGACTCCAGGAATCTGAAACCTGCCTCTCAAGTTTTAGAAAGGGGAGTAGAAGAAGAGATTGTCAATACATTTCCTATCGCCCTTCACCTGTAATGATTTGTCCTCTTGTGGCATTGTATCTCCTCCTGTCCATTGTAACCAAGACTGGATTCTCCTGATTACCTTTTCCTTCCATTTCCTTGTGCCTTCTAATGGACACCATCATCTATTTTCAAAATTTCAAGTATCACCAACTTTCTTTTATATCTTAACCAACCCCCCTCCCCTCAAACACAAACTTTAGGGACTTCAAATTTATAGACTAATTTAAGCTTTCCAGGCCCTGGGATTAAGTAGCCAAGCACGGTGATCTTCATTTTACCAGCCTCTTGAAGAAGTACTGGTTTGCCAAATGGGTTTTTTTTTAAAAGGGGAGTGAGAAATGGGGAATTCAGATTGAGGATCAGTGTTTTAGACAGGCTGATCAGGTAATTTTTAAGTGATTCCTATAATGTGTGTCTAGCACAAAACTGAGTCATAGGAAAATCAACCTAAGATGTGGATTTGAGAAGTTTCATGCCTGGGCAAGTCCTTTGGGTAAAGGAATGATCTAATAGGTAAGAAAAACTGGATCCGTGACAGGGATCCCCAATAAATTGCAGCATTTCCAGGGGAATACTAGTTTTATTACAGCTTCAACTCTAACAGGGTTGAGCTAGAAATAAGTTGATTTTATTCTCAGACATAGCTAGTTTGGATGGAGCCTAGAGGCTGAGGGCTGTTTTTAAGTGGTACACAATCCTCATGTTGGAAGTGCTTTTTGAAAAAGAACATATATCAGCCTTAAACTAATAATCTGGCAATGTTTTCATCCAATTGACACCGAGCCTCATTTTGACCCAAGGTAAAGGATGAAGAGAAGAGGCCTGGTCAACATTATTATGGGAAGTGACAGTGATGTCCAATATGTAATTCAGCCTCACAGAGCAGAAAACCTAAACCTGGTGATTCTGAATACCGAGTGATGGTTTCAGATTTTTGTTTTCTTGGTTGCTCCAATCTAATTTAGTATAACAAAGGACTACACATTTCTGAGTAACTGTCAGTCACAAATTTACCCACAGACTGAGGTTATACCTTGCTCATTCTGGCTGTCAGATCCGGAGGCCGAGGTCCTAGCAACTTGACGGCTGACCAAGTTCCATTTATTTCTCACCACAAGAAACAAACAATTCAAATATCTCTTTTAAGTAGCAAACAAAAAAAATTAAATAGTTGAAAAATGGGTGTGAATTCTTGGCAAAGGGAAGCAGGAATGGTGAAAAAGTATACAAGATTTCTCGCTGGCAGCTTTCTGAATAAATAGTTATGTTAGGTACTGAGACCAAGGGAAATGTCTTAGCATACAGAGGGGGAAAACCAATGTAGTCTTCCAAGTGAAGAATTCTGATATGTGATATAATCTACACAGAATGGCAGGACACCGGGCAGTCTTTGTAGGATCTACTGACCTTGGACCGAGTTCACAATGACATTAACTATCCTTAATGTGCATTAAGAAAGTCATGTGTCACTGATAAAGAACTTGATCCCCAGAAAGAATTTGTTTGCACAATCAAGATTCAAGAGGTATTTCCCACAGAGGAAGGGCTGTTTTCCAAGGGCTGTTGTTTATCATGAGCTACGCAAGAAAAATTTGTAAGCTCCCCAGTTGAATTCCATGTTGGAACATGTTTCCCTGGCTCCTAGCAAGAAAAAAACCCTGTCCTTGAGAATTTTTGATGTTTCCAAGTGTGCTGACATCAAGGTCCAAGCTATCCACATCCATTGTTCTTCACAGCTGAACTATTTCCCTCAACGTTGTGCTACAACCTGGGTAGTTAGCATAACAACTCTATAAGCAATTTCTGTGCAGGCCAATTTCACTTCAAAGTGGCATTGTACTATGTAGATATGGAGGCAAATTCTTAAGACACGTGAGCATTTCCTGGATGAATGAATGATCCTATAAGCTCAATGAACATTTTGCCAATATTGAAATATTTCTATCTCTAAGACATTCCCCGGAGTTTGACAGTAACATTGTCACTTCAGTCCTCCTGTTATGTACCAAAGTGTTAGAAAATATGAACTGGCATCATACTAGAAGCACTGATCTTCCAGATGTGGGTCTTTTTTCCCCCCAAGGTCTAGAAAGTGCATCTGTATAACCCTTTTCTACCAATGGTCCTAAGCTTGCTTGTTTTCTTGCAGATGTTTCATTACTCAAACTAGGTAACATCAACAGAGCAGACCCCATTCCTTACTAGCACTGATCATGTTACCTAGTTTGGGTAATAAAACATCTGCAAGAAAACCAGCAAGCTCAGAGAGCATCCAGGGCTCTTCATTTCATCTTTGAGCTACAAATATTCTCAACTGTGTTATGGTTGAATGTGGATGCCTTGCCCCCCCCCCAAAAAAAATCCTCAAGACCTACTTACTTAAAATGTGACCTGGAACCTATGACATGTCTACTTTAAACTAGGCAGAGGAAAAAAGCACCAGAAAGGAGAATGGAAGCTGAAAGTATACCTATTCTATGTATTTGGAAAGTCGTGATCTCTGTTGACATTCTGATTCTGGAAAGGGTTGACCTCACTGATAGGGAGACATCATGCCAACTTCTTGTCACTGAATAAGAAGGAAGGAAACAAGAGTCCCTTCTCCCATCTTAGAGTTGAACTATTGTTTACTCTTTAGATTTGATTTAAAGATGCCATCTTCCAACAAAGATGCACAGAGCTGATGCTACCCACCCCACTACCCTCTGCCTGAGCTATATTTGAATCACAGTAAAGTATGAAACATCATTGGAAGCAGAAATATTTGAGAGCATTACCCAAAAGATTCATAGAGGATTTTTTTTTAAAAAAAATCATTTCATAAAAAAGAACAACATGACTCAGAGAAGCAGATGGAATCTATTGTGGCCAAAAGCTGCACTTCCAAAAAAAAAAAAAATTAAATGAAGCAGATTTGCTTAGGCAACAGATTTTCACATTAGGGAAGACAAGCAACTGTCTTTTCTCTTCTGCTGAAAACAGCACATTGTGGCTTCTGCATTTGTGCTCAAGCCATCAGCAAATACTTACAGTAACAAAGTGGGGCTGATGAAGTGGGTGGTAAGTTTATGGCGTAATAATGGATCCTATAATCTTTAAGATATTTAAGATCTTTTTCTACTTGCTCATCAGACTAGCCTCGTTAGCCTTCTGGAATTGATCCATAGGCTGCACATACTTTACTCAAGATGAGCATACACAGGGCTTTTTTTCTCATAGAACGTTCAGAACGGAGTTCCGGCACCTTTTTTGGATGGAACCTTGTAGGATAGACAAGGCGGGTTGTATGATATGTGTAAGTTCCGGCACCTTTTTCTTTTACAAAAAAAGCACTGAGCATACATAAACCTTTCATGCAATGCTATCTTTGCGTGACATGCTAGTAATAGTTGTAGAAATGCAATCAGTTACCCCAGACAACTCAGATCCAGATGTTTGCGTCTTGTGCTGAAAGAAAATAGCTTTTCCTCCAATACTCAGACTGAAAAAAAACCCCTAACACTAACAAGTAAATTTCATTTTTCCAGACTAAGAATATAGTCTTGTTTTATAGAATATAGAATATAGGATTGTTTTATAATTTGGACATTATCTGGAATGTAACTACGTGGATGCCATGTGAACAGAACAGAACAGAACAGAATAACAGAGTTGGAAGGGACCTTGGAGTTCTTCTAGTCCAGGGCTTTTCAACCGGTGGTACGCATACTACCTGTGGTACTTTGCCACGTGGCAGGTGGTACGCGACCACCCTAGAGAAGTATAGTGGGGAAAGGAATGAGCCGAACCGATCCAAGCCTGAGGGAGATGCAGCTGCAGCTACAGGACTGTCTGGGCTCAGCAGAAGCCACAGGAACCGGCAGAAACTAGCGCTGCCCCATTGCACACGTGCTCATGGTCC
Organism: Vipera ursinii; assembly: GCF_947247035.1. Taxonomy (NCBI): domain Eukaryota; kingdom Metazoa; phylum Chordata; class Lepidosauria; order Squamata; family Viperidae; genus Vipera; species Vipera ursinii. Next base: position 127,053,971 of record NC_139512.1, read on the forward strand.
CGTTTGCATCGCATGCATGCAAAATGCTTCCCCTTCCCTTTCCCCCTGGTCCGCCAATTGATAAAGGTTGGGGACTTCTGCTCTATACTGCTTAGAGAGGGCTGTAAAGCACTAGGAAACAGTATATAAGTCTAAGTGCCATAGTTATCGACACAGAAAATTTAATGTTTCCCTGCCATCAAGTGTTAAGGCAGCATTGAGATTCTAACCTTTGGATAAGTGAAAAGCAGGGATGGTGTTCACCTTCCTGTCATTTTACAGGAAGCCATCCATGGTGTCATTCACTCTTTTTCCTTGTCTTGCAAATCTGCTTGCCAAAAGGAGGCTATGATCTTTCTGCCCACCTTTGCAGAAAACCTCTTTCACTGGAAAGGATTGGCACTTTCTTCAGAGACAAGACCTCACCTTTAATATTAACAGATCAGAGTGAGTCACTAATTCCCACCCAATAAATGTACTATTTGGCATGCACGTACAACTCCCCTCCCACCAGATATCATCATCATCATCATCATAATCAATAGACAGTAAATGCCCTCGGCAAAGAAGTTGAAGAAACAGTGGACCATCTAGTTAGCTGCTAAAAGAAGATTGCACAGAGTCACTACAAACAGCAGTATTACAAGGTAAGGTGGCTGGGTGACTTGGCCAGTCATCTCTCCCAGCCCAACTCAACTCACATGGTTGTGGGGAAAAAAATAGAGGAGGAAGAAGTATTAGGTATGTCTGCCACCTTGAGTTATTATTTTTATAAATAAAGATGGGATTAAAATAAACAATAAAATAGCAACATTGGGATAGCTGCAAGAAATACCACTTGCATGCAATGAAGAACTGATGGGACCATGCAATAGACAAACAGAAGAAAATTAGGAAGCTAAAGTCCTCTGGAACTTTAGGATTCCAGCAGACAAGCATCTGCCACTCACCCTATTGAGATAGTAAATCTCAAGAGTCAATTTAGTGAATCTGGAATTGTATCTAGTACAGGTAGTCCACAAGTTACAATCATTTGGTTAGTGACCGTTCAAAATTACAATGGCACTGAAAAAAGTATGACCATTTTTCACAGTCATGACTGGGTGGCTCATGGGTACATGACCAAAATTCAGATGCTTGGCAACTGGTATGTATTTATGATGGTTGCAGTGTCCCAGGGTTGTGTGATCATCTTTTGCAACCTTCTGACAAACATAGTCAATGAGGAAGCCAGATTCACCTAACCACTATGTTACTAGCTTAACAACTGCAGGGATTCACTTAAGAACTGGGGCAAGAAAGATTGTAAAATGGGGCAAAATTCACCTAACAATTGTCTTATCAGCAATAGAAATTTGGGACTCAATTTTGGACATATGTTGAGGACTACCTGTGATCTGTTGGGAGCTATTTACTAGTGGTGGATTGGAATCAAAGTCAAAAGTGTTTTTGTACTGTCTTCTGCCTCCTCTTCCACTCATGGGGCTGCTAAGTGAAGAGCACAGTGCCGTGAATGAGCTGAGCTAAGGCCGGACACATCATTCTCTAAAAGAATTGTGAACAGGTGCTTCAGAGCATGCAATGGGATTAAAGTAGCATCTTTAAAGCAGCTGCATCTTCTCCCAGGTTTGCTGCCCTTGTGATTCTGGAAAAAAGATGCAGCTGAAGTTTCAATACATGCTCCATTTGTGCCCCCATGCCTTGCTAAATACCTTTTTGGAATCAAATCCAAAACTGAACACTATTGAAATTGGGCCAAAAGTGCAGAATGTCCACTACCCTTGTTCTAAAGCCAGAGTTTTTGGCCTGATCAATTATTGTACATGATGCCTTTGGGCTATGTTTTTGTCATTGCATTGATCTCAACCCCACTCTGCCCTTGCTTTGATTTGCCTTAGCCAGCCTTCCCTTAAAACCTTTGCAAGCATGGAGACTTCTCAAGTTTCCTTATCCAGATTTTTTAATTCCCATTTTCAGGTCTCCCTTTGCTTTGTGATATTTCTGAATGCAAGAGAAAAGACTTGACATGACAATAGATGAGCTTGCTGTAGATAAAAGCCACAAAAAGCTTGCTTTAAAAATAATGTATCTCAGAAGTCAACATGTCTTTGCTGAAATAATGGAGGGAAGACAAGAGATGCATTAAATTGCTGTGATCCATGGTAGATGATGATGACTTGGCAACCTCAAAGTAGTAGTTGGGAAAAGAAAAAAAGAAATAAAAGATTGGTAAAGAAAAGAGAAAAATAATTATTTCATAGGAAGGAGGGGAGATGAATCTTTGGTAGAAAGCCAATATTTGCTAACCTGTTGAAAGGTTTCCTTATGAAACAAAAAAACAAAAAAACCCTCCAAAAAAATCTGCCAATGCAAATGCAAATGCCTACGTTTTACAAAACCTGAAATGGAAAAAGAAAAAAAAAAGTGATCTCTTTAAAAGCAAATAGCCAAATAAAATCCTGAAAGCTTTCACTATGAGGATCACTTGACCCAATTGCAAGAGAATGTGACCTTAAAAAACTATGTTCTCTCTTAAACCTTTGCAAAAGTGTACATCTGCAGACTTAGCACACTTCTGAAGGCCAGCTTAGAGATTTCTACAGAAAAATTGCGAGAATTCACTCATGGGCTTATTCGCAATCTGGAATAAATTCCAGTGCTTACTCCTAAGAGATTAAAAAATAGGGTAAAAATATATATAAAGGAATTGTTCTTCTTTATCAGGGTAATATTTGCTTGTTTAAAGAATGCTATTTTTAATCCAGAATTTCCACCTTTTAAAAAGTCAACTTTCTTTAAATGACTTAGATGAGGGAATAGAAGGGGAACTCAAATTTGCAAATGATCCTAAACTGGCAGGAATAGCCAGCACTCCAGAAGACAAGCTCAGGATCCAAAAAGATCTTGACAAACTTGAACAATTGGCCCTATCCAACAAAATGAATTTTAATGTGGAAAAAAGCAAAGTTTTACATTTAGGAAGGAAAAATCAAAGGTACAAGTACAGATTAGGCAAGACCTGACTCAAAAACGGTAACTGTGAGAGGGACCTTGGAGTCTTAGTGGACGATCACTTGACTATGAGCCAGCAGTGTGCAGCAGCAGCCAAAAAAGCTAATACAATCCTGGATTGTATAAACAGAGGCATAGAATCAAGATCCCACAAAGTATTAGTACTGCTTTATAAAAACCTAGTAAAACCACACCTGGAATACTGCAACCAATTTTGGTCACCATAAAACAAAAAGATGTTGAGACTTTGGAAAAAATTCAGAGAAGAGCAACTAAGACGATCAAAGGCCTGGAGACTAAAACATATGAAGAACGGCTGCAGGAATTGGGTTTGGCTAGTCTAAAGAAAAAAAAAATAGTATTCCAATATTTGAGGGGCTGCCACAAAGAAGAGGGCATCAAATTATTCTCCAGAAGGCAGGACAAGAAACAATGGTTGGAAACTGATCAAAGAGATCAGGAGAATTAAGGAGAAACTTTCTAACAGTGAGGACAATTAACCAGTGGAACAGCTTGCCTTCAGAAATCGTGGGTGCTCCATTAATGGAGGTTTTTAAGAAGAGACTGGACAGTCATTTGTCTGAGATGGTATAAGGCAGACATGTCAAACACAAGGCCCGGGGGCTGGATCCGGCCCGCAAAGTGGTTTCATGAGGCCCACGAAGCCATCCTGGAAACAGTGAGGGAACAGCCCCCACTGCCTTGGCCCTGGCCCAGAGACCCTCCTCCTGCCAGAGACCCTCAGATCTGTCCCACTCCTGCCCAGGCCCCCATAGGCACCC
>NC_139512.1:128927579-129010620 GCF_947247035.1 Vipera ursinii
GCATTTTTTTTCCAGATTTACAATTCCTGGCTAATGTAAAAAGCCAATTGACACCACTTACGGAATATATGATTCTTGCAGTATTTAGCAACTGCAATAGTGGGGAAAAGAATCGAAATTCCATGACAGAAACGAACTAACTTATCTTAAATAATTTCTGGATGGTAAATTGCAAAAAAGATGTGTTCACTCTTGTCATCACTGGTAAATGTCTCACATATTTTCTCGAAAATGTATTTCTTTATATGATTTGTATTTCTAAACTTTATTGAGTATTCGGGATCATTTTCTCCACCCTCACTTAAATATACTGTATAAACTGATCCCCATAAACAACAGCCTTGATTTTCAATATATTCTGGTATATCTGATCAAATACAGAAATGCTATTTATTTTCTAGCCTATCAGTATTCATAAGATTTATGAATATTTTATGACATGATTGAAAAGAATTTGATTATTTATTTGGATGACCCATTAATTAATTCTAATGATTCAGCTGTTCGATACTGAGCAGGTTTAAGCTGTTTTTGACTAGCTCCATCAATACAACTTCTATTCTAAGAAAGAAAAATGTTTCTTGTCCTGTCTTTGATTATCTGGGTGACTGCATTTCTCCTAGGGACATAAAGAAATATTATACAAAAATCTGCTTTATTCTCTCCTGGCACTACCGCAGAATGTCAAGCAGCTTTAGCTATGAGGGGATTTGTTAATATCCTACTTTTTATTTTTAAGTGGGATTCTGACACTCAACAGACTTTTCTCTTACTGAAATAATTTATCACTCCTATACCATCCATATCCTACCACACCCTGCTTCTCCAAAAAACTGAAGAGTTTGGGGGAAAAAATTGTGTTGTAGTTTTCATTCTGGATAAGCTAGTACTATCAGAATCTCCTTTTTTAGTGTGAAATTAAATCAAAGAACATTGGCTCGATCAATTGGAAGGAGGCTAACACTCTGTTTAAGTCCAAATAAACCATAAGAACCCAGAACATTTACAAATTTTGCACACACTCACACACCAAATTGGAAGAATACATTTTTCTCCCTTTTAAACTTGTGCATCCCCTATAATCTTATTTTAAAGAACAAGCAGGATGATTATTGCGCGAGATTGAATATTTTCTTCCCTGTGAACAGCCTCCAACCTCCATACGGAAAATGGTGTTCCCCTCCCATTGATGGCTTCAGCCTCTATCAGACTTGACCTCTCATCTGATTTTGGGTAGACATTCAAGTCATCACTTGATTTTGGAGTTCTTTTCTTTTTCAATTCTTGAATGTTAAAATCCTTTTGAAATCTACCTAGCATCCCCAATCCAACTGGAAAACAGAGGTAACAAATGCTACTTGGGATCAACAGCTTCACTGCTACATAAACAACTAATAAAATAAGTGACCATGCTGGAGTCTGCATGTAATAAATCAATTCATTCTTCTACTTACATGTCTTCATTTCAGCCCTCAGATAGTTGTTGCCTACTGCCTAGTAGTTCAATGTGCTGGAGACCTATCTTCAGCAGGAATTTCAAGCAGCTCAGCAACTTCTTAAAACCAGATGCATTTAATCAAGTCTTTCTACAAATGAGGTACTATCTACCTTTCACCAGAAGATCCCATGTTAACAAACCATATTTGGGTCTCTATCTGATTATTCCATAACACATGCCCATTCAGAAAACTAGACACAGATAGTTCTTGACTTACAGCATTCGTTTACTGACTGTTCAAAGTTTCAACAGCACTGAAAAAAGTGTCTTACAACTGTTTTTCACATATTGCAGCATCCCCATGGTCACATGACCAAAATTCAGATGCTTAGCAACTGACTCATGACTGTTGCAATGTCCCAGGGTTATGTGATTCCCTTTTGTAACCTTCTGACAAACAAAGTCAATGGGGAAGCGGGATTCACTTAGTAAACGTAACAACTGCAGTGATTCAGTTAACCATTGTGACAAGAAAGGTCTTAAAATGGGACAAAATCTCCTACAACTTCTAACAGTAATTAAAATACATTGAGTTTCCCATTGCACCGGCTTCGTCAACCTCTATCCTGTCATTACCATTCATTTTGGTGGCAGAGATTTCAAAGTGGGATGTATTTAGGATTTCCAGTGCAACGATATCTGATTCAATAGAACGGACATCTAGCAACAAAGGAGACCAATGCGCTGTATTTTCTCAGACAATTCCATCTGGAATACCCAGACTTTTAGCAATAAAAATAGCACTTAGACTTATATACCACTCCATAGTGCCTTACAGCGCTCTCTGGGTGATTTACAGTGTCAGCATATTGCTCCCCAAAATCTGGCTCCTCTTCTTACCCACCTCAGAAGGATGAAAGGCTGTGGCTTGACAAGGCTTGAGTCCTATCAGAATTAAACTCCAGGCTGTGGGCAGAGTTTGTCTGCAATACTGCATTCTAAACACTGCACCACCGAGCCGTGGCATAATGTTATTTACCTTTAAGCAGCTACCTTTAATGCGCCTTATCTATGCTATACAGATACTCCTTTTTAGCAACCTCAATTCAATTCAGCAAAATGGTTATACTCACTCCGGTGTGGGTTGTGGTCAGGTGCAGAAGTGTAGGCTTAAATGTTTGTATTGGCTGGAAAATGATTTTTTTTTAATTTCCATTTACCACCTTTTATTATTAACACATTTGTGAATGGCTGCTATAAAAGGCAGTTGTTAAACAATGATTACTTGTATCTAATTATCCTATTTCGGACATATGATGCAAAGACTTAGCTTTCTGGAAATGGCTCTAATGCTAGGGTAGAAGAACGTAGAAGAAAAGAGTAGAAGAGGATAACCAACAGCAAGGTGGATGTGGTCAGGTTACAGTGGTGATGGGACCCCTGTTGGAAAAGCTGAAAGATCAGGTTAGGGACAGATCGTCATAGAGAAAATCTATTTACATAACCCTAAAGAATCAATTATCAACATTATGGCATACATTCAGTTTTCAAAATACTATATGTATATTGGCTGCATCCCTTGTGTGCACTACAGTGAGGGAAAAATTATTTGATCCCCTGCTGATTCTGTACATTTGCCCACTGACAAAGAAATGATCAGTCTATAATTTTAATGGTACATTATCTTAACAGTGAGAGACAGAATAACAAAAAAAATCAGTAAAAAGCATTTCAAAAAAGTTATAAATTGATTTGCATTTTAATGAGTGAAATAAGTATTTGACCCCTTCGCAAAACATGGCTTAGTACTTGGTGGCAAAACCCTTGTTGCCAATCACAGAGGTCAGACGTTTCTTGTACTTGGCCACCAGGTTTGCACACATGTCAGGAGGGATTTTGTCCCACTCCTCTTTGCAGATCCTCTCCGAGTCATTAAGGTTTCGAGGCTGACGTTTGACAGCTCAAACCTTCAGCTCCCTCTACAGATTTTCTATGTGATTAAGGTCTGGAGACTGGCTAGGCCACTCCAGGACCTCTAATGTGCTTCGTCTTGAGCCACTCCTTTATTGCCTTGGCTGTGTGTTTTGGGTCATTGCCATGCTGGAATACCCATCCCTGACCCATTTTCAATGCCCTGGCTGAGGAAAGGAGGTTCTGACCCAAGATTTGATGGTACATGGCCCCATTCATGGGGATGGTGATCTTGGGGTCATGGGCAGCATTCCTCCTCCAAACATGGCAAGTTGATGCCAAAAAGCTCGATTTTGGTCTCATCTGACAACACTTTCACCCAATTCTCCTCTGAATCATTCTGTTGTGATTCAGGGTCAGCCTGTGGGTTCGGCAGTTGGGTCGGATGACTCAGAGGAGGAGGAGGAAGAGGGGTGTTGAAGAGCTTGCTGAGGGGGTTGGACAGCTTGATAAGAGCCCTCAGCCAGGCCCCTCTCATCTGGTCACGACGCAGACCCAGCTGTGTGAGCCTGACAGCGTGGATGAAGATGACCCACAGCTGGCCCTGTTCAAGGACGCCCGACGCAGGAGGCAGTCAATCAGGAGTAAACAGAGGAAGGCAATGGGGCTCCTCGGAAGGAGGCAGAGAGAAGCCACGCCCTGAACTGTATTTAAGGGGGAATGCGTGGGAGGGCTGGTTTGCTGAAGGCAACCGTTTGAAAAGCTCCTGTTTCTTGGTTCGTGTCTTGTTCTATTTGTTTTTGTAGCAATAAATTTGGCAGGCGTAAATCCAGCCTCTTGCCTTCTTGTAAAAGGGGTTGTCCCTGCCTTTTCTGCAGGGCCGGTAGCAGGCTGGTAGAGAACACATTCAGATGTTCATTGGCAAACTTCAGACGGGCCTGTACATGTGCTTTCTTGAGCAGGGGAACCTGCTCAATTATAGACTGGCCATTTCTTTGTCAGTGGGCAAACGTACAAAATCAGCAGGGGATCAAATATTTTTTCCTCTCACTGTACTTTGGTTTTATGTGCAGCAGTTGCTTTCCGTGCTGTCTGTGAACAAACAGACTGTTTTGTCATCTGAAGTGACTTGACTGTCGATCTCAAACCCTTAGGTACAACCATAGGAGTGGTGCTAGATTGGCAAGTACTATATGGTGTCAGAAGAGACTGAACTATAAATGGCCTCACTTCCACCCTCTATGAAACGTGTGAAGATCTGGCATAAATGGCTTCAGGCATTTCAACTGTATTTGATTTAATGAGCCTGAGCAGAGAGCACAGCTTTCCTATGCTCTGTTTTTTGCATTTTGCTGGCAAGAGAGGCATGGAAGATTTACAATACATTTTGGTGTAGACAGGAAACAGATAAACAAAAACGGCAAATAAGTTTCAAAAGTTGCTACGTATTTTGTCCCTAAAGGAAATATATTCTTCTGAGAGATGTGCTTTTTTTTCTTTAACCAAGACTCATGGAGCAGAGTGTTAACTTTTATGTAGAAGATATTAAAGAGGCTCTTTCAAACATGTGAATTCAAAGAACTTTCTGAGTTTCACATAAAGGAAAAGATTCTCTATTGGTGTACATTCAGCCACCCTAAAAGAGAGACTGGTTGCAGAAATAGGTGGAAATTCTAAGAAAGTTTGCAGTAGGAGTGATTTACTCGCAGGCATTGTAAAAAAAAGTTTATTCCCCAAGAAATCCCACAGCATTTGACACTATATATTACAAATGCTGTGGCAAAAGATTATTTTGCAAAAATTATGCACAACACAGCAGGCCTCAATTGGCAGACAAAAGAAGATGGATATGCTATTTGTGTGGGCGTTACATCCAAAACATCAGGCACATCAAGTAAATGTAAACAGTCCATGGCACGCTACTATAGCTGTGACTGAAGTATGAATGCTAATTAAGTTAGATGAAGAAGCTGAAGTGAATGTTAGCAAAATCATTACCAGGTTCACTGGCGATCTGGCTGGTTGGCAGAGCATATCTTAAACTAGAAAGTGTGGTTATAGCAAACTGCAAAATAGTTATGTAAGAAGCTGACTTGGATTTTTATTTTATTAGAACAGGAGGTGTAACTCTGCTGGGGAGTGCAGCCTGCATAACTTTAAATTTAGTTCAAAGAACGAGTGAGCGTACCATGCCTCTGTGGTGGAAGAAAAACAGGGTATAACGTGAGATGAAAGGGCTGTTTATAGTTTTCATCCTACTGATTTAATACTAGAACATCAGTTAAAGCAAGTGTAGCAATACACTAATTATAACCCAGCTTTGCAAACCCTTAAAATGTATCCTCTTACAGGCTGGCCTAGATAAAACAAGTCAGTTAAACCTGAGTTTTGAGCATATTGGCTGCTTACAGATCAGTTGTCTATCAATAATGAGCTAGTGTTTATGGGGACCAAGATCTCTTGAGGTACCAGATAGGAAATGATGATGTTTCTCCACCTGGGATGTTAAGGAATTCAATAGTCAAAGGAACATGTCAGATCTGTTGTATAGTGGCCAGACACAAACAAGCTATATTGAGCAATTCATAGCAGGATTCCAGTATCAGGTGCTTTAGCAGGGTAACATGAAGCCACCTTTGCTTCCTCATGAGATTCCCAAATTACACTGGATGGAAGAAGTCACAGATATCCTTAAGATAAAGGAAAGTCTTTTGTTACGTGTAATTGTTCATTAATAATAATAATAAACCTTTATTGTCAAAGTACAACATGTGTACATTGAGATTAGCTGAGCCTCCCCCCGTGCTCTCTCCCCCCAACACACAGTGACAACAAGCCCTCCATCCCACCACACCATGTGAACCAACTACACCACACACCGGCCTCCCAAGTCAATTCTGCATAAGATTATGTCCCATTTAAAAGCCTAACAGCCCACGGATAAAAGCTATTTTTCAGCCTGTTGGTACGGCTGGCTATATTCCTATATCTCCTACCGGATGGTAGGAGAGTAAAGAGATACCGTCCAGGGTGTGAGTCATCCCTGTGAATCTTCCTCACTCTTCCAAGGCAACGAGCCCTGGCGATGTCATCCAGTGGTGTCAGGGGACAGCCCACAATGTCTTGTGCTGTATTACCCTCTGTAATACTTTCCTGTCCGCAGCTGTCAGACCAGCATACCAAACCACAATACCATACGAGAGGACGCTCTCTATAGTAGACTGGTAAAAGAGGGTCATTAGCCGTTGTTCTACCCTGTTCTTCCACAAGACCCTAAGAAAGTGAAGCCTCTGGGTTGTGTTAACTTTCCAGGTCAGATCTTCACAGAGGTAGACTCCCAGAAATTTAAAGGAGGAATTTAAAATACCCAGAAATTCTGAACTTAGATGGTAAATCTGCTGTGACAAATGCAAAGTTAAAATATTTGTGCATCATAGACATACTCACAACCATTGCCCCTTCTGCAAATCAAGCAAGGAAAAATCAATACAAAAATTGCACATAAATGTCATCCCTTCTAGCATGTCTGGCTGGGGAATTCTGGGAGTTAAGTCTATCCACATATCTTAAAATTGTTGAGATTAGAAATACTGGCTCAAGAGGATGGTTCAAACAGCGAATGACTCTGAACAAAGTATTTTAAATAGCATCAATCCATAACATGCATTACTTTTGGAAAACACCATTTTGATCCCTCATAGCAGCTAGTGGAAATGTTGTTCAGAACCTTCCTCTCCAACAACTTATTTGGCTCTTGAGATTTTAAAGGAGGTAGATTATGTTTAATCTTGCAGTAGCACTGGTAAAAGCAGCAATGCTGTATGACAAAGATACAATTCCTATCTCACAGACAGACAACAGATTTCAGCTATTGTGGTTTAAAAAAGAAAGAAATCTCAGTTTTATATAGTGCAGACTCAACAAACAAGAGAAATTGAAGGTATCAGGAAGATCTTTAGGAAAGGCAGCATGAAAGCAAACTCAATAGGGACTGTTGCATCTCTCCAATTCAGCAAAGATTGGCTAAAAAAATCTGGACCAAGAGACACTGCATCCAGAAACTTGATTTTGACAGCAGAAAGTTCATCTTGTTACCATATTGACAAAAAATGGGTAACTAGTCAAGCTAGATGTTTCGGGAATGTGAAAAGGGCAGTGTAAACAGAATGTAATGCCCACATATTTATTAAAATTCAACCCCAAAAGGTATATTAATCCTTCTGATGTACTTCCCCCAAAATAATGATATGGGATAATAAGAATTTAAGGAGAATTATTAGTATATGTTAGGGTGGATTTGATTTAAATCAAGTTGATTTAAATCACAATTTAAATCATAGTTTAAAACACTAGTAAAAAGGCTTGATTTAAATCAACTTGATTTAAATCATAATTTTTAAAGAGCAACTGTCATCTCTGTCCTGCAGCGGCTCCTCCTCTGATCCACTGTTGACTCACCGACAGTCCCATTCACTTTAATGGGACGGCTGGTGATGCAGCAGTGACACAACAAGGTGAGGGACATGGCAGGCAGAAGGTGAGCGGAGACCCGCTAACAGATGCTGCCATGATGGATCTGAAATGAAAGGTGCTCTTTAAATGTAAGGACTCATTCTTGCTGGTAGTTAGAATCCTTAATATTATTATTTGCAAACAAAATGAAGGTTTCCTATTTATAATAATAAGCTATCAAGTTAGTAATACAGCAATATCAGAAGCGATTTTAGGTTAATAGATTAATTAATAGATTAATAGTTGGAGAACTACATGCATTTCTCTTCAAACAATCATACAGATTGTAATGTACTTAGATTTGCAAAACAATGGGATAAAGGAATATTCCTGAACTTTGTTTTATGATTTATCTCATGGTTACTATGAAATTGTGTGAATGCATCAATGCAGTGCATGTTATCTCAGCTTGCAGAGCTTAGATTCATTGAATGAGTTTACCAAAAATGTAAATGGTGCAGAATATACAGTCTCATGCTACATAACTAAGCTCCATTTTATGCGGAATAAACTACATTATAAAGTATCTTAAATAGAAAACTATAGATATTTACTCCAAAAGCATTTCAGTAAAATAAATTTGATAAAAATAAAAAAAAATCCTATTTAAATTTTAAAAATCTGATTTTTTAAAATTTATTTCTTAAAAAAATCAATTATTATCCACCCTGGTACCGTATATGTCTAGTTCTGTTATATATATTTACTCTATCACTTTCTGTGTGGGTTGTTAATTTTAATTTTTGTACCAGTTGCTGTGTACGCTTGGCTCTCTTCCTGTGAATGAAAAGACTTGTTTACCATCTTAAGCAACTTGACAGTTGGTAGTGGGTGAATTGCTATTAAAAAGGAACTAGAAACACACAAACACCACACAAAACTATCAGACAAACATTTGAATGGAGGAGGGCTAATAGGAGATGTTGAGGCAGAGATTAACCTCCTTCCCCTGCTGGCCATTAATCCTCAGGATGGGATGAACACTCTCCCACTTCCCTCCAAATCTGGGGAGTGAGTGTTGAACTGGAAACTTCTATTGGATCTGAGAAACCCAGGTGTACAGAATAAGGAAGATGACTTTGGCAAAGATGTGGAGTTGCTTCTCTAACCAAAAGGGCCAAAAGCCTTTTTTTTTTAAGTCCAGAAGGTCCAGCCAACATTCAGAACTCGGGCATCTTCCTAATTCATTAAACAATGAGTAGAAAATACAACCCAATCATACTTGCAAGATTCTGTTATCATAACCAACCTCAATAAAACTAGTGTTAGCCATCCTGTGGGGTTCCTTTCATGTTCTGATCTAGCTAGTGAGGCTGATTGTGGGAACACCAGAACTCATAATCATCAGCCAAAAGCAAACAGCCTGAAACCTAATGAGTCTATTATGGGAATAGGGACAGGTGGCAACTGCTACCCAAAATCAGGAGGCCTTAAATGCCCATTGCACTTCATGGGGAAGCAGAAAGGAGCCTAAGAATTAAACTATGAATTCCCTGTAAGTGCTTGAATTTTACATTAATTTTTGGAATTTCTGCAATTTTTTCTTCAAAGGCTTTTGTAGTTCTTGAAATAAACATATTTATATATATAAAAAAACTATTTTCTTGAATCACTGCCTGTGCAACCTTCACTTCTGGCATCAGCTAGGAGCAACTTGACAAAACCTTTGCCAAAGACATGTTCTTGCAAAATCTGCTCTAGCAAAAAGCACTTTAATTAAATCATGTTAGTACTCTGCAATTCCTCATAGAAATCTGGATGCTGCAAGTGGCGAATACAAGCAATATTACCTAATATTTGACTTAATTTTTCTTCATGAAATGGTTTCCTTTTTTCTATGTGCAATACAGTAGTGGCCAAAACTGTGGAAACCTTTTGGGAAAAGTGTACATTTGAGGTTTGATGGATAATAACACCCCTTTTATTGGGAGTAGTACCATAAAACTATATATCAATGGAAAGATAATTTAATCAAGAATGTACTGCAGACATGTCAAACACAAGGCCCGGGGGCCAGATCCGGCCCGCGAAGCCATCCTGGAAACAGTGAGGGAACGGCCCCCACTGCCTTGGCCCTGGCCCAGAGACCCTCCTCCTGCCAGAGACCCTCAGATCTGTCCCACTCCTGCCCAGGCCCCCATAGGCAGCCTTGATGCGAACGATGTAGAGCTGGCCACGCCCACCCAGTAGGCCATACACACTCTAGCCATGCCCACCTAGTAGGCCACACCCACCCTGGCCATACCCACCCGGCCCCCTGAGGGCAACCGCAATGCTGATGTGGCCCTCAATGAAATTGAGTTTGACACCCCTGATGTACTGCAACAAAGTTTGTTCAATTATCTGTATTCTATGAAAGGTTATAGCCAAATAATAAGAAAAAGGAAGCACAACTTCCTTAGGTTGATATCAGGTAGCTTTCCTTCATCTGATTGTAGCCAATGAGCATGAGTGTTTAGAGAGCCAATCAGGTGTCATCTTTTGGCAATGAGCCAATCAGATCACAGTAGGATTCAGTTATTGATGTCATGTATTGAAGCTGAGAGGAGGACATTTGTCAGTGTGTTATGTGATCGCTATCAAGTTGGTTGGGGTTTTTTGTGTTCTTTCATTTAGTGAGCTTGTAAAATGTAATAAAATTAAAGTAATGGTGCAAAGAGTTGACTGGTTTCCCAGAAAGCGATGTAAAATAGCATTATTAAGTGAACAAGGCTACAGTTATAAAGAAATTAGAAGAAAAAATGGTGGAAACTTAACCAAAGGTGGCATTTCTACTGTACACTTTTCCCAAAAGGTTTCTACAATTTTGGCCACTACTGTATATTTGTTTTCATTTTTTTACTTTCTCCTTTAATATATATTTCACTTTCCTACTCAATCATTCAAAACGATGCTGAAGCTTCACTTATATTAATTTATTTTTCAAGCTTGAAAGCCATTTGCTTTTTAAAAAATTGCCATTTAACTAGGAAGCATCTAAAGAATTCCACTTACAATGAAACCCCAGCTAATTGTCAAATATTACAATTATGTTTATACAATAAGCTGTTACAATCGGAAGCAAAAGATGAAAACTATCCCAAACTGGAGCAATTTTGATGCACAGAAGAAAGGTATAATCTCTTTTAGTTGAGTGTAATAGAGATGACACATCAAAAAGACCTGCTTTGTGTGTTTTGTTTTTCCTCCTAATGCTTTTTCACAAGTACACGATCCACCTTTTTTTTTTTTTTAATCACCAAGCGTTGATCCATTGGCTGAGAGAGGAATTGAACAACCAGCTTATTGCTTGAGCCTGATGTCATGGCATAGAAAAAGTGACTAGCTCAAGATCATCCAGCCAGCTTTCATGCCTAAGACAGGACTAGAACTCACAGTCTCCTAGTTTCTAGCCAAGTACCTTAAACACTAAACCAAACTGGTCTCCAGATCTGTCTCATGGATACAATCATTTCTGATTTCCATCATCCAATATCTTTAACCCATTTAGCCAACTGAACATTAACGGAGAAAGGGCTGAGCCCAAAATTGACTGTTCAGTAATAATTTCTTCTCTCCACTGTCAAAAGTTTATGTTTTGTGTCTTTCAAGTTCCTTCTTTGTTTTAAGTTAGCAAGTCATAACAAAGACTGGTCCTCTTATCTCCTATTTCCTACATTTAATCCAAAATCTTTGATGTAGAACTTTTGTTAAAGGATTACTGGAAATTCCAACATACAGTGTTGACAGATCCACCTCCACCCATGTGCCTGTTGACACTATCAAAAAATTGTAGATAGGTGAAATAAGATTTTTTATTTTGAAATCCCATGTTGATTTTCTTGCAGCAAGCTTTGTTCCTCTATATCAGACATGTCAAACACAAGGCCCGGGGGCCGGATGCGGCCCACGAAGTGGTTTCATGTGGCCCGCAAAGCCATCCTGGAAACAGTGAGGGAATGGCCCCCACTGCCTTGGCCCTGGTCCAGAGACCCTCCTTCTGCCAGAGACCCTCAGATCTGTCCCACTCCTGCCCAGGCCCCCAGAGGCACCCTTGATGCGAACGATGTAGAGCTGGCCATGCCCACCCAGTAGGCCATACACACTCTAGCCACACCCACCCAGTAGGCCACGCCCACCCTGACCATACCCACCCGGCCCCCTGAGGGCAACTGCAATGCTGATTCGGCCCTCAATGAAATTGAGTTTGACACCCCTGCTCTATATACTTAGTTGTTCTTTTTCCCTTTTCATTACCATTAACACCAATTTGCCCAGAGCAGGCATTAAGCTGACTGGCCTCTAATTTCCCAGATCTCCTGGGTCAATTTTTATGCACGTGGAATTGGAATTTAATGACAGGGGGGAAAAACAGTAATAAAAACAGCACAGATTATAATGTACTCCCAAAGTGAACATGCACATATAAAATATATCAAGATACTTTTCCCCATCTCTTTTCTGGAATTAAAATATATAGACCCATGTCTGCACACATTTATCTTTTTAAGCAAGTCTCCCTCAAGAACAAATGTATAAAAATGAGCTACGTAATTCGTATCTAAGGACAACAATGCTTTGTACATTTGTGTAGCTGAAACTTCCAAGGCAGACATTAAATAAATAGTTATCAGAGAAACCTTAGAAAATTACTTCATCCATCTTTTATCCATCTTGGCCACCACTGTTGAAATGGGAAGGATAAATTGATTCTGCACTGAAGGCATAATTTTAAAACTCCATTATCACTACTAAATTCACCAAAATATAATTGGGGAACAAAAAGAATTCAAAGGTTCTTTCTGCAAAATTTTATTTTCTGAAAGCATTATTTACCAGATTATACTTTTCAAGACAATAGTAGCAGATTTTGTGGAATTTGAGATTAATGCACTTGGTCAGATTATGGAGAGAGAAACCAACTCCATACACACTTGTATTACTATTTCTATCAATGGGCTGTGAGGATAACTTTTGCACAGTATTGGAAAAAAGACATAGCACAATGAGATCAGACTAGGAATTTAAACTTAGAGAATATGCAACAATAGAAGATCTGTGTGTGTGTTTGTGTGTGTTGCATCAGAAGTTTAAATACATTTAAGCATAAATTGCTTCCATATATATATATTACATATTGCATAGTAACATAAATACCAAAAAATTAAATAATGTTTTTTAAAGTTTATGCCAACAGGCCCTTCAAACTGGTGTGTACCTTTCCAAATCATGTCCAATCAATTTAATTTACCACAAGTGGACTCTGATCAAGGTGTAGAAATATGTCAGCAACTATCAAGAGAAACGGGAAGCACCTGAGCTAACTTTCAAGTGTTGTTGCAAAGGATCTGAATATTTATGCCAAGGTGATATTTCATTTTTTTCCTTAATAAATTTACAGACATTTCTAAAATAATGTTTTTGCTTTGTCATTATGGGGTACTGAATGTAGATTAATGAGATAAAAATGAATTTCAACAACTGTAGAATCAGGACACAGCATAACAAAACTGACAAAAGTGAAAGGGGTGTGAATACTTTCTGACTGCACTATTTATTGCTTTTATGAGTGCTTTTTAAAATTAAATTATTATTATTAAATTTATTTGTCTCCCATCTTGTGGCACTAAACTCAAAAAATTATATTTTTGGGTATCATAACCATAATTTAATTTACTCTTCTTAGAACTTTTATTAACTGCACAACCTCAATATTATCTCTTTATCCTCTTTTCTCAACTTATACTTTTGTTTTAAATAAAAGGATTTTTAAAAACACAAAAACCAAGCTAATTTTTCCAAGTTAAGCATTTTTCTTATTGCTTTGCCAGATACCTTTCCTCCAGTTCAACTTTTATATGTAAATCATTATAATTTGAATTTTTACAATAACTTATATTATATTATATCTCATTAATGTGCCCAAACTTAGGAACTAACTGAGATTTTAACTCATGCTTTTACCACTAAAGCAAGTATTCTATTAGATTTAAATGTTTATAATTGTGCTGGCTCTAGGCTATAATAAAATTTGTTGTGATTTAATTTGGTCAGGAGGCACAAACCTTTTACTATTAAAAAGCACTTATTACAAGATAAAATTATGATGTCTGAAAGTTTACAAACGTCCAAATTATAAGTTGTCCATTCAGAAACACATCCCAAGTCTTAAAATTGAGAACATATCTGATTTTTCACATATACAAGTGTGTATATGTAGGTATATGTATACAAAAACACATCAAACGATATATGCATATACTGTTCACTTATCAGTTTGTAATATTAACCTGTCTCTGAGGATATATAAAATACTGATATTTACCCTTGCATTTTTAAAGGATTTTGAAATGCCAATTCTGAAAGCTGAGGCAGAAGGCAGTCCAGGTACACATATACAGGTGGTCCTCAACTTACAACCATTTATTTAGTGACCATTTAAAGTTACAACAGCACTGAAAAAAGTGACTTATGACCAGTTTCCGCACTTACAATTGTTGTAGCATCTTTGTGGTCACATGATCAATAATTGGATGCTTGGCAGCTGGCATGTATTTATGATGGTTGCAGTATTCCTGGGGTCATATGATCACCTTTTGCAACCTTCTGACAAGCATAGTCAATGGGGAAGCCAGAGCCACATAATATCCATGTTACAACTGCAGGGATTCACTTAACAACTGTGGCAAGAACTTGTGGCAAGGTCAAACTTACTTAACTGTATTGCTTACCAATGGAAATTCTGGGCTCAGTTGTGGTCTTAAGTCGAGGACTACCTGTAACCTGTCAGCTTCAAGGCTATTAAACACTACAAAGAATATCTGTTCATTTGGAAAAAAACCGGAGGAAGAAGCCACAAAACTCTTAACTTTCCTTCATACCTTTACAATCAATTGCTGTGTTTCTTTATGTATCAAGACTCTAACTAAGCTGTATCTACCGTGTTTCCCCGAAAGTGAGACCTACCCCGAAAATAAGCTTTAGCTTGATTGTTGGGAGTAGGCCTAATATAAGCCCTACCCCAAAAATAAGCCCTAGTTTTGGGGTGAGGCGCATGCCTAAAAATCAAGCTAGGGCGGGGGTGGAGCTTACCATTGCAGCCAGGCCTCCCCTGGATTGACACTTGCCTTGACGGCCAAAGGAGCAGCTTCATTCTGTGACTGAGAAAGGAGCTCGGGCCTGCATTTCGCAGTCAGAAGCTTTACCAGAAGGCCTCTGCAGCTGAGAAACGAGCTATGGATTCAATCTGTACCTTGGTTCCCGGCTGCACAGGCCTTCCGGAAAGGCCTCTGACAGGGAAATGCAGGCCCAAGCTCCATTCTCAGTCACAGAATGAAGCTGCTCCTTTGGCCGCAGAAGAAGTGGGCCAGCTGGGCGGGGCTGTCGGTGCTGCCGCCATGAGGTGAGTGGAAAAGACCCATCCCCAAAATAAGACCTGGTCCCTCCTTAGGAGGCCAAAAAAAAGATTGGGTCTTATTTTCAGGGAAAGACGGTATGATCTTCTCACAGGAAAGTTATGTGCCATATAAGAACAAGAAACGGGGAAATTGTTCCTCCCAAAGAAAATGGCTTCTAGTTCTTTACACTGCATGAGTGGGATAAAGTCAGAGAAAAATCTGAACCCAGGTTTCACAGTAAAGAGCACTGGAATTCTTTCATACTGCTTTCATACAGTCATTTCAACAAAGATCTAAGTTTATCACAATAGGATGTTGCTTTTTCATCAAAATCCACCAAGTCAGGCTCACAGTTAAGCCATTAAGGTATTGATGCCTAGAAGTCTAACTGACCCAAATACTGCATCAGGAGTCAGTGCTATAGACACTCAGTGTTGTGTCAAATGCCCCAGTTGCCAAACAGGCAGCATCGTACTGGGAACTGCAAAGAGGCCAGATGGGAAACAGACGTGACTGGAACTTTAGAAACTTTTTGCTTATGTTGGCATTACTTAAATGTGTGATTGTACTGAAACATACAATCACGGGCTCTTGCATCAGTGGCTGACAGGTATCCCATCTGTTGCACCAGATGTGCACATTGTGGGCCGATGGGTTGATTGTATAATTGCCAAGAAAGGATTTATATAATTTGCGAAATGTGCTGCTTTTGCAATGATGGCTTGCCCTATGCTTAAATAAGCTACCCAATGCAATCCACAGGCAAACTGATTTTATGTTCAAACATTCCTTGCTCATAATTTCAAGAGCATCCAATCTTATCCCCTGGTATATTATTTCTCCTGCAGCAATGCCATTCATAAATGATATACACTTGTGTATAACATTTATGGGCTCTTTTCAGAGTCTTTGCAATATGCAAAGTACCTCAAAAGCAGTCACTGAAATGAATATCAGTCACTACAATGTTATTATTTATAACATACTATCATTATGCTATGCTTCAATGCCGCTTATTTGTTTTGCAAATATTGTAGAGGCAAGGGTCTCTGCAGAAAAAGTCATCTAATTTAATCCAAAAGATCCCTGTAATGATCTACAAAATCTCCAGCCTTATCATTCAGGTAAAAAAAAAATACCAAGGTGTGTAGGTGCAATCAACACCTCCTGTAACTAAATGCTTTTTGGGTGGACTCCCACTTTAGCATCCTTATTTATACATATAGATCAATTGTTGGAACAGGTTGCAGGTTTGGAGCTACTTTATAACCTATCATCATCTTTTTAAAAAGTGTTAAGTCTAACCCATCTGACTACTACCCAAAAGGCTTACTAAGAATAATTAGTAAATTATACCACAAGACTTATATAACAAACATCTTGGTTGCATAATCCAACAGAAGAACCTAGACGCCCTGTTCCAGCTCCATCATGCACACCTGAACACAAAATTAGGTTGCTGTATACAGTGTTACTTGCAAGCACAACAACAGCAGGCAGAATGTGTGACCAAATGCACAAATGCCTTAGCAAAATCCCAATCACAAAGGAGCTTGCTTGCAAACAATTTTCAAACAACAAGAGTTCAAAGCAGCAGCCAGAAGCATTGGCAGGTCATCATCCCAAGATCTTGGCATGATGGTCACTGGGCAGTCTGGGTTCAGAGTGGCAGAAATTCAAGGCTTCGAGCACATGGAATTCAGGTAGAATGGTTAATCCTCATAGATCCTTCTGAGCTAAGGAGGACTCTGACGTATAGTCTCCACCGGGTGGGAGTCACTCACCCTTGCTGTACAAAAAAAGTCCCTTTGTTCTGATTGGTGTAGAGCAGGAGTCTTAAAACTCGGCCCTTTTATGACTCGTGGACTTCAACTCCCAGAATTCCTCAGCCAGCGTGCCTGGCTGAGGAATTCTGGGAGTTGAAGTCCACGAGTCATAAAAGGGCTGTTTTAAGACCCCTGGTGTAGAGCATGATGTATGCAAGAGCTGAGTAGTGATCAGGATCCTAGTCCTCATCATGTGACTACAGGCACTGCTGTTCTTCATGACTGCTGATGAGATCAGCCTCTGGTGCTAAACTGCTTCCTGCCTCCTGAAGTTGACACTCTCCACCACATGCAGAGCATCAAAACATTGGCTTCAGATTCATCTGAGCTGGCCCAGACACCAGTGGTGGAACAAGCTGGGGTCAGGCCAGGCCACTGCAGCAGTTAAATTATTCAGAGCTAAGGTTTCACTTCACTTCATAGAACTAAAGTAACCCTTTTGTTATATGGTGCACAATTTTACCCTTATAAAAATGCAAAGCTTTTAGAAGCAGTGCATTCCAAATTTATGAGAATCTTTCTCTCTGCCACCTGATTGATTCTCAATGCCCTACTGTGAGTTGAATTAGGATTGCTTTCTATAGTAGCCAGTTGAGAATATAAAGTTTAAGATACTGGCTGCAAATAAACTGTGGAAGTGATTCACTGGCACAATTTGTTCTTAGGAATAAATTCAATTCCTCATGGAAAAACTATAACCAATGATTTCTCCCCCTCTATGGCCTCTCAATTCAACCACTAACAAATAGGGGTATGGAGAAAGTCAGACAACATGTCCTTGAACTCATCTCAAACAGATAAGCCTAAATTATGCTTCAGAAAACTCTTATCAAAATCTCTGCACTATTCCATCCTACTTTTTCAAGGTGTTTTCCATCCCAAAGAGAGAAGAGCTTTTCAATTAGCTAGGTTTAGGACCCTAGTCCTGAAACTGGTAGAAGGTAACTCAATCACATCCTCTACAGGTAGTCCTTGACTTATGACCACAAATGGAATTGAAATTTCAGTCATAGGTTAGTCACAAAGCAAGTCGTTATGTGATCCGACCTGATTTTACAACCATTTTTACTGTGGTCATTAAACAAATATTAGGTTAAGTGAATCCAGCTTCCCCAAATTGTCTTTGCTTGTCAGAAGCCAGCTGTGAAAGTTGCAAATCACGATCACATGAATGCAAGATGCTGCAGCCATTGCAAATGCAAGCTGGTTGGTCATCGTAATTTAGAACTATCATTAAATGAGAGGTTGTAGGTTGAGGACTGCCTCTGTTACATTTGTCACTGCCTATGTTCAAATGCAGCCAACAGCCCACTTCCTGTTGCATTGCTCACCATATCAGGACTGATCCTATGCATTACTATACCCATCCCTTCCTAAGCCCACAGGCTGGACTGACTCAACAGCATACACGCCATAAAAATGTCGATTCTGCTCCATTGACTATTAGAAGCCAATGTAACTGAATTCACCTATTTGCCTGGCTGGCCATCATTCTGGGAACTAAAATAGTGTTTCTCAATAATTACTGTTTTTTACAGATAGTCTTTGGATTATAACCACTCATTCAGTGACTGCTCAAAGATACAACAGTAAGGAGAAAGGGGGACTTACGAACAGTCCTCAAAGTTGTAGGGTCCCTGCAGTCATCTAATCACAACACGGGCCCTTGGCAACCAACTCCCAATGATGAATCTCATGGTCACACAGTTGTCATCGGCAAACCTCTCTGCCAGTTTTCCATAAGCAAAGTCAAAGGGGAGAATGGCAAGAGTGTGTACTACACTGCCACAAGTCACTCCCACTCTCGCCGGTTTTTCTACTGAGGAGCCTCCGCATGAGGATTTTATATTCTGTAATGTCTGCCATACTCCATAGTGCCCACCTGCAGCACCAGCCCACTGGCATGGCAAAGGACAAGGAGTTAGCCTGCTGCCCTCTGTAGTACCTGCCTATCCACACTCCCTAGTACCCATCTGCCACACTCGCTCATCCGTTGCACTCGTGTCCATCCAACTGCACTCTGTAGCACCCACCCACAACACCTGCCTGTGCACCCACACTTCATTGTCCCCGCCCATGGCACCCAGCGGCACTTTGTGGCACCAATCCATGGCACCCACACTGAACTCTCGCCACTAGCCTGTTTGCCTGGGTGTCAAAGCCGTCCACGCTGAAAGAACGACGACAACGTGGTACGGGTGACGACGAGGTTTTCTTTACTTCAGAAAAGCCTAGCAGATACAAAGTCAGCGTTGGGAGCTAGCCGTCCCAACGCGTCTTTTATACATTGGGGGTGATTAGCCCCACCCCTCCCCATGCAAACCAGCATCTGGCTGAGTCTGCTCAAAACCCGCCCCCTTCCCAGCTCTCCGCACGTCACCCCGCCCTTTGTGCCTGAGCTCCCACACAACCTCCAGGTGAGTGTATGCCCCTAACCCCCTTTCATGCTCCCCCACCCCTCCTCCGTGCTCCCCTCCACCGTCCAGCGTGTCAGTGTTACAGCCCCCCTAACAGCTCCCCACAACGCCCCGCTGTCCGGACTTCATTCTGAGCCGCCCGACGCCCCCTCTGAGCCGCCCGATGCCCCCGCCGAGGAACAGGCGGCTGGATAATCCCAGGACAAGCTGCGGCTGCCGGTCTGACTGCCTGTGGGTCCCTTCAGCAGCTCCGGTCGACGCAGACACGCCAGAAAGCCCCGGAACAGCTGCCCGTCGGTGGCATAGCCATGGGACTTGTGCAGCTGCCCGTGGTAGCTGGCGGCCGTTTGACTGCTGGATGTGCTGTTCCCGGGTGGCTCCAGCAGGAAGGTTCGGGTGGGCGGTTTGCGCGGCGTTTCCCCTGCTCCCCTCGTGATGTCGAGCCCACGGGGCTTGACACTGGGACTTTGTTTCAGCACCTCTACTCATGTTCAGAGCACATGAGGTCCCTGCTTAACAACCTGCATGGTTCTTAATAACAGCAATGGGGACTGCCAGGATCGCCCTGGCTAAGTGTGTTTATGACACCATTGCTTAGCGAAAGATATTTCAGTCCCTATTGCTATCGAACTGAGGACTACTTGTACTATTTTATCAGTTTAGTGCTCGAATTTATGCATATCTCTTATTCAGGTCCACATATTCTTATTTTTTTTTCATTTGCTGTATATATTTTTTCAATATGATTTCTGACCACAAATGAATAAATCAGGGGTAGGCAACCTCGGCTCTTTTATGACTCATGGACTTCAACTCCCAGAATTCCTGAGCCAGCTATGCTATGCTGGCTCAGGAATTTTGGTGGTTGAAGTCCATGAGTCATAAAAGAGCCAAGGTTGCCTACCCCTGGAATAAATAATGATCTCTTAGATGTCAATGTTTCTACATTTAGGATTAAGAGATACAATCACATGCAGCATGGCTGCATGCATTCACACTTCTCTGTCTCTTGAAACACTGCACAACTCTGCCATCTCATTCTGTCTGGTTTTTATAAGGCTTGTGTTACATTTATATTCTCTTTGAAGCTAAACTGTATACAAGTTGAGATACATAACAGGCTGGATAAGCTATTTAAAAGCAGCGTAGGTTTTCTAAAATATAGATTTCTAAAAATTACACAATCCAAGGCAAGGGAAGAATATAAATATAAAAAACTCAGACATAAGGGGGGGGAAGTCATTCTATTCTGGTCAATAAGACAACTATAAGTCACCTTGAAACAAGATGCCATTGCATTTATCAAGACTCTGTTCGGTAAAACCGGAAGCTTTTCAGGCACCAATTCAAGGACATACTCTTGGTAGAAGTTTATTTAATTGCAGGTGCTAGAAAATCCATTTGTCAAAGAAATTCAACAACTAGAGAGAATAAGATATAAATCACAGCTAGAGCAGATTCAGAGTTCA
Source organism: Vipera ursinii (assembly GCF_947247035.1). NCBI lineage: Eukaryota > Metazoa > Chordata > Lepidosauria > Squamata > Viperidae > Vipera > Vipera ursinii. Next base: position 128,948,529 of record NC_139512.1, read on the forward strand.
AATCTCACACCTCCTTCTCTCTCCTGTGCAATGTAATATAGGCTGAGTTTCTTAGTTTGGGGCAGGATGAGAGATTGACACCTGAATATTGTTATTATAACACATCAGTCTGATCTTCCTTTCTCATTTTACCTGAACAAGCTCTCATGGTGCGAGCCAGCAATTTATTTTATACTGTTCGCTTCCCTTTTCTCTGACTGTATCAATTTACATATACAGTAGCAAAAAAAAAAGATACGAACAGGGCTTTTTTGAGGAAATGCCTTAAAAAACAAGTGCCTTGCTTCCCTTTTAAAAGGTAATTGTGTTCTCTGATTTCCTTAGTTTTTTCCCTATCTTATTTTGTCTGTATGGAAATCATAGCTCCAGTTATTCAGAGAAAGTCTTCTCTGCAGATGTGTTCTTAACAATGCAGGTAATTCCAAATACATACGATTTGTAGAACATATAAATGGTTACATAACACTCGCTTTAGCCTCTTCCTTTCACAATATACAACAACACATTTCACAACTTCAACAAAACTTTACCATACAACAGTTCCTTTCCTATGAAAGACTGAGCCCCAAGTAACTGTTTTGTCCCTCCTAAGGTTACACAACTCCCTCCGATACTGCACACTTGCTGATAATACAGGGATAATGACTGGGGAGAGACAGAGATAATCAGAGAGATTTAGGCTGGAACAGTCTCTGGAAATAAATAAAGAAAACAAAAGAAAAATGTAAAAACTGAGCAAAGAGCAGCAGGTGTATGAGGCGGGGACTAATGGATCAGAATCTCAACTTGTCCCAACAGTGTAATGCAGGGGTAGGCAACCTCGGCTCTTTTACGACTCATGGACTTCAATTCCCAGAATTCCTAAGCCAGCTATGCTGGCTCAGGAATTCTGGGAGCTGAAGTCCATGAGTCATAAAAGAGCCAAGGTTGCCTACCCCTGGTGTAATGGATCTGCAAAGAAGGCCAATAATATTTTGAAGAGCATCCAGAGGGGTATGGAATCCGGAACACAGAAAACAATTATTCTGTTCTATTCTGCCTTGGTCAGGCCTCACTTGGGGTACACATTCAATTCTGCACACATCATTTTAAAAAGGACACTGATAAACTGAAAGAAATCCAGAAGAGGGCCACCAGGATGGCAAAAGGACTGGAAATCAAGTCCTAAGAGGAATAGTTAAAAGTCCCTAGCCTTGCTTTGTTTGTGGAAGAAAAAGGGACCTTGATAGTTGTCTTCAAATATCTGACACATTATAGAGAGTTTGGAGTTATTCTCATTTGTGCCAAAGGGTCAGACTAGAATTAACAGGATGAAACTTCAAAGACGTAGATACCGATTAGACATCAGGAAGAACTTCTAGATCAGGGGTGTCAAACTCAATTTCATTGAGGGCCGCATCAGCATTGCGGTTGCCCTCAAGGGGCCGGGTGGGTATGGCCAGGGTGGGCGTGGCCTACTGGGTGGGCGTGGATAGACTGTGTATGGCCTACTGGGTGGGCGTAGCCAGATCTACATTGTTCGCATCAAGGGTGCCTATGGGGGCCTGGGCAGGAGTGGGACAGATCTGAGGGTCTCTGGCAGAAGGAGGGTCTCTGGGCCAGGGCCAAGGCAGTGGGGGCCGTTCCCTCACTGTTTCCAGGATGGCTTCGTGGGCCACATGAAACCACTTCGCGGGCCGCATCCGGGCCCCGGGCCTTGTGTTTGACATGTCTGTTCTAGATAGTAAGAACTGTCAGTCAGCAGATTGGATTGAAGCATGGGTTTCTCATGCTGAACACAATGGTCAAATTATTCTACTTCAGAGACAATATGTGAAGACCCAGCTCTGGGAAAGCTCTAAAGGAGGGAAAGATGGAAGGAAAGAGAAAAGGATGACCAGCAGCCAGGAGGATGGACTCTGTTACAATGGCAATGGCTAGACTGCCATGAAGAAAATCTATCTATGTGGTTGCTGGAAAACACTGTTTGATGGCACATACTTAATCAATCAAATAATCAAACAAACAAATGGGTATATTAACATCCCACTCTGTGCAGGCCAAAAAAACCTCAGGGGAAGACTGAGAGATGTGCATAACATTGCGAGAAGAGATGCATATACCACACCCAAATCAGTGGTCTATGTTTTGAAAATCAACAATCTTATGGCAAATTAAAGGATTGTGAGGAACAGCAAACACCTTCCACCAAATCCAAAACACACGAGTAATTTGGTGAAAACCAGTCTCTATAAGTGCAGCACTGCCTTCACTTACGTGCAGAAGCTTCCATGTGAGCCTGAATTCATGAGGCTGCAGCATGAGATCACAGAGGTTACTGGTCACCTTTCCTCACAAATTATTATTATTAGTTATTAGTCAATTACTCTCAATCACTCTGGGCTGCTCACAACAACCAAAGAGACAAACTGTAATCAAATCAATAAAACATAATAAAGTGAAAAGACAGCAAGTGCAATAAACTGAAGATTCTCATATATTATCCAAACAGGTCTAGAAAAAAAATAGCATTCTAGAGAATCTAAAGGAAGCATCCTAACTTTATATTATATAAAAGCTTACCTCAGTCTGGTTATAAACTGCTGGTGCTGAATTATAAACTTAGAAGGGAATGCATTAAACATAGGTTCTCAAACGTAGTAGTTACACAACCCTTTAAAAAGATGAATGAACCTGCATGAGCCTAAAACATTATTTCATTGGGCCCAGAGCTGAGCGGTAAGTCATACATATCTAACTATTACATTTTAAATTTATATATTATAGAGGTTTCTCAAACATGGCAACTCTCTAGTGGTACTTGCACAGGCAAAACACCAAGGAAGTTTTGAGAATATATTCCCACTCCTCTTAGATAAGAATGATCAAGTTTACATTTTAAAAAAAATGTTATCCACCTCAAGTTGCTCATGAGTTCCCAGTTACAAGACTAGCTATTAAATGAAAGAATCTCGGTCTTTTGGGACTTGTTATAGGTCCAGACAACCTAAGCCATCATCACCTAGGGCACCAAATTTCAGGGGGTACAAAAATTGAAAATGCTTTCAAAATATACAGTACAAGTATAATATCTGATCTTCATTCCTCATTCCTGTACAGCATTTTCTTTCTACGTTTTTTGAAGATACCCACAAAGTCAGTTGAATGATTTAATGAACAGGATGCCAGTCAGACATTAGGAATCACAAAAAAGAAATGATTATTAAACCTATGGACCTCAGGAAGCTGGTAACATTACTGAAGCAAGACCAAAGTCTGATAGGAAGATATTGAGTGAGCAAGTTGCATGACTATCAGTTTATTGAAATTATACCCAGAAAAGCAATAGCAGCACATTCTCTGCACCAGCGACTCCACTCAAGAATTAAATATAATTATCATGGGACATCAGTATATGACCTTGCCTAGTTAACCTGGCATCCTTTAAAACTGCATCTATTAAGCTATCAACTACACTACATGTTATCTGCCAAGATTAGCTTACACAGCAAATCAAAAACTACTAGCTACTTCTAGTGATACACCAAACCCTGATGTAATTGATAGCAGCTTGGTAGGAAATCATAAACAGGTATTTGTTTGTTTGTTTATATTAAATATGTATGCCACCCATCTCTCTACCAAATGACTCTAAGTGGCTCACAGTATAATAAATAAGAAAATAAAACAATTACAGGATTAAACCGTTAAAACATTAGACATTAAAAGTTAAAACATTAAAATTAATATTAAAACTGATACAAAGAAGCAATGTGTAGACAGGATGGAGGTGGGAACTTCTACTAACCTACTAGCCACCTCCAAAGTGGGATACCCTGGGCACCCATGCTCAGGCACCTGAGCATGTTAAAACAGTTTGAGCAGTGCTTTTTTTGAAGGAGAAAAAAAAAGGTGCCAGAACTCACACGTCACACAACCCGCCTTGCCTACCCTACAAGATTCCATCCAAAAAAGGTGCCGGAACTCCGTTCTGGGCGTTCTATGACAAAAAAAGCCCTGGGTTTGAGTCAATATGGCTTGGCTCTTAACCCTTCCTCTTCCATTACTGCATCATATTAATAGGGAACTGAATATAAGGTTCACTTTCAAATAAATATCTTATGGGTCAAGATGCAATCCTGCAAAACTGAGCTTTTCAATATTGAAGCTGAACAACCATGCATACTAACCTAACAGTATGCCTCATTAAACTCAGTGGGCCTAGCTTCCGGAGACATCTATCAGACTGTGCAGTGAGGCAATGTTTTTTACTTTAATCCCACATTTCTGCTGTGGCTTCTAACAAGAGACTTAATTATAAAATGTAGCTCCTTTGGTAGAGTTTGCTTCTTCAGATCTGTCATCTGGTGTGAAATGTGCCTACAAGACAAATACAGAAGCATTTCTTACAGAGAATTTATGGTGCATGTATTTCATTTTCAATAAATTTGTACCATGTGGCCCCCACCTCAGAATTTCATTCGTTCTCTGTTGCTAGGGCCTTCATGTTTGAGTTTAAATAGGACAACAATCGTTTAAAAAGCCTCTCAGCTAAAGTGTCACAATGTATGTTGGGCAAGATTCATTGTATTGGATTGTTTTTAGTGCAGTACTTCACTTGAAGCCAGAAAACTGCTGTTTGCCTTTACATTTTCAGTATATTTAAGAGACAAGTACACATTGCAAACTGACAATAAAGGTCAGCGATATATGGTATGCCTACTTGAAATTTTCTTACCAGCAAGCTGGGTAACCTGTACCCGAATGTTCCTAAATATCCTCAATTTGGAGATATCAGTAAACTTGTCCAGCACATAGGCTCACATCTTATACTGGCAAAAGACACAAACCCCTTGGGCAAAATGTCCTTCAAATCCTTCCAAATTGCCTCTGTGGCAACAATCCAAACTTCTCAGGAAACCTACAGTGCACAGAAGAACCCTTTTTAGGCACTGTAGTGGAAACATGGGACAGAAAAACTGATAGCCCGAATGGAGTTCCTTTAAGCATCTCTGTTGTTGTTGTTGTTGTTAGCTGCGAAGTCGTGTCCGACTCATCGCGACCCTATAGACAACGTTCCTCCAGGCCTTCCTGTCCTCTACCATCTTCTGGAGTCCATTTAAGCTCACACCTACTGCTTCAGTGACTCCATCCAGCCACCTCATTCTCTGTCGTCCCGTTCTTCTATTGCCCTCAATCTTTCCCAGCATTAGGCTCTTCTCCAGTGAGTCCTTCCTTCTCATTAGATGGCCAAAGTATTTGAGTTTTAGCTTCAGGATCTGGCCTTCTAAAGAGCAGTCAGGGTTGATCTCCTCTAGGACTGACCGGTTTGATCACCTTGCAGTCCAAGGGACTCGCAGGAGTCTTCTCCAGCACCAGAGTTCAAAGGCCTCAATTCTTTGGGGCTCAGACTTTTTTATGGTCCAGCTTTCACTGCCATACATTGCAACTGGGAAGACCATAGCCTTGACTATACGCACTTTTGTTGACAGGGTGATGTCTCTGCTTTTTAGTGTGCTGTCTAGATTTGCCATGGCTTTCCTCCCCAGGAACAAGCGTCTTTTAATTTCTTGGCTACAGTCCCCATCTGCAGTGATTTTGGAGCCCAGGAAAATAAAATCTGTCACTACCTCCATTTCTTCCCCATCTATTTGCCAGTAAGCATCTCTAAATAAAATTAACTGCTCCCAATGCTGCCTTTTTTTAAGGGAAGATCTTCCTCCCATAGATGGATAGGACAACTGTCATCCCAACCAAGGGCACATTTTCTAAACATTTTGAGTAATATACAAGGTGAAGTGCAATATATTTTTCCTCACGAAACACCTTGTTGTTTTGGACTCACATCAAAGCATAACCTAAGCTTTCCTGAACTAAGGGAAGTGAAAACCGCAGCTGGGAATATCATGCTTAGCAAGTTCATTGAAATCAACCAGAAGAAATTCACTGAAGACAGACTGCCAGACATTGAAATGCCCCTCCAAACATATCCCCAACCTTCTGGTGAGCCATCTTGAGAATCACTTGGAGCTTAACGTTGACGAGCTCCACTGCACCCTTAGGAGAAGAAATAAATATAAATATAGAGCCTGACTAAGAATGTAATATTCCCCATTCTACCCAAAAGGCTGAGTTATGCAGGCCAGCAAGCAAAGGATCAAAACAATCACAGTTTTACTGTGGTGGTAAAACAGGCCAAGGTTTCGTATCCAGAGAGGACAGCCGTCAGGTAAATGAGTTCGATAGGTAAAATAGATGAATAGCCCCCAAAACCCAAAGATAATATGGACATAGGATCAAAACCAGCAGCCAGATAGCAGGGTGCTCATATTTCTGGACAACCAGAGATGTTGCATTGATAATGATTTTGTCTTAAAACATTGTTTTTAATTTTGTTTTATCTTCAGAATCTTTACTAGATCCAGCTGCTGCTGTTGATCTTAGTCCAATCAGTCAAAAATACCACTCAGGAACAAAAACCGATAGCAATAAAAATATAGAGGAATAGAGGAAAACTGAGTGTTTTTACACTTCCTGATCTTCTGGGTTTGGATCCTACACTATTTGCATTCATGAAGGACAGATTTAACTACTGAATCAAAGTCAAACTCAGTTGCCCTTTGCATAAAAAAACACACCCGCCCCAGCAGCCCCCAGATCCAAAGCTTCTTTAAAAAGGTCTTTCTCTTTCTCATATATGTAGAAGAAGCATTTAATGACCCAATATTTCTGCCCTATTTCTTAGCAAGAATATTTTGAACATTAGAGGGGAACAGAAAAGGAGAAAGGAGACATGATAAGAGAGCAAAAGCACCCTAAAATCGATATTTTCCCCATATGCACAATTTAAATATACAAGGTACAATGTGGGAACAGTCTGGCTCTTCACAATAAAGCGAGCTACAGTAAGTTTAACTCATTCCTTTCTGCATTCTTCCTGTAATCTTTCCTTATATAATGCTGTCTCCAAAACATCATATTTAGAGGTAAGCAGATTAAGAGTGTCCAAAATTGTTAGAATAAATCATAAGAGTTTTCTCCTTTGCACTGTAGAAGTAAAAATTTACCTTTGTGAGGCTACAATTCAATACTTCTTAACCAAGTTAAGTGGTTAACTGATGTCAAATCCATAGGGGCAGGGGTGGAAATAAGGTGATAAGAATTCTCAAATGGGAGAATGGGAATTGTACGTAAGAGACAAGCTTTATTTTTTTAACGTTTTAAGTATTTTTAAAAGATTTCAATGTTTTCAAAACATTCTAGGCACAGCAGAGAAGAAAACGGTGTTACATTTTTATTCCACCAACTAAAGTTTTTTTCCCCTTTATTCAAGAGTAGATTACGTCTTAACCCAAGGGTGCATTTCCAAAAGGCAACTGGATTTCCTTGTTTTTTTCCCCTTGAAAATGTTTTGCTTCTCATCCAAGAAGCTTCCTCAGTTCTCACTTCTTCAAGCTTCTTGAATGTGAACTGAAAAGTTTTCAAGGGGGAAAAAACAAGAAAATCCTCTTGCCTTTTGGAAAATCACCTTTGGGGCAACTTGGATGATTGAGAATCTCCATAAACATTACTTTTTAATATTTTGGTAGATTTAGTAGAATATATGGTCTAGCATGATCCTAGCTCCATCTTTATTCCATATTAAACTAGACTTTACTGTTTTTAGAAGAAGACAACTACGCCACAAAGTGTCTTTCCAATATTATGGGATTCTCTCTCCACCTATGTTCTCAGAAGCACAGCTCAATATTCAGAATGAATCAAATGCCAGTGGCAATACAGCAGAACTTTAAACTCTTGTATGCCAACCTTGCATTTGCTGGAGGCAAGTGGTAGACAGAACCAAAAGCATCAGTTTGATACGGAGCAGATGCCAGAAGCAATCCTATGAAAGTGGCAACCAAATTTCTAAGTCCAAGATATTCTGGAATGTGTAATGAAAAACAGAATCCAACAAGACTTTATCCTAATGAGATACCTGATGACCTGCACTAGCATAGATCAATATTATTTATCAGCTGCCAAGCTGTTGCATTTTGATTAAAACAAGGCTTCCAGTTGAAATTTTGACAGAAATCATGCTGGCCACCATAAAGGTAACATGATAGCGAATTTCAAAAATGCCATGGCCAGGTGCAAAGTTTGCTCTGGGTCTCAATTTAACCTCAAGCTAGCACCACTATATTTTGCAAACCTAATGGAGAAACACAGGAAAGAGGCAGGCTTCCTGGGCTCATGGTTCTCCCCTGCTGGATGGTTCAACGTAGTTCATGAAGTAGCATCTCCTGCCTAACCCATGAATCAACTCTGGGGAAACCTTGTGACAGTTTGACCACAATAAGGTGGTTCTGCATTATACAGGAAGTCCTCAATTTACAAGTTTGTTTAATGACCGTTCGAACTTACAACAGCACTGAAAAAACTGACATATGACTGTTTTTCACACTTAGGAACGTTGCAACATCCCCATGGTCACAGGATCAGAGTTCAGATCCTTGACAACTGAATCATATTTATGATGGTTGCAGTGTCCAGGGTCATTTGATCACCTTGTGTGACCTTTTGATAAGCAAAGTCAATGGGGAAGCCAGATTCACTTAACAACCACTTACTAACTTAACAACTGCAGTGATTCACTTATCAACTGTGGCAAGAAAGGTTGTAAAATGGGGCAAAAATCACTTAACTGTCTCCCTTAGCAACAGAAATGTTGGGCTCAAATGTTTTCCTAAGTAATAAGGACTATCTGTATTTCTGTTAATAACTCCCAAGACTTCAGGGCATCTACATAGAGAAGGATATCATTTTGACTGAGAGGTATTCCCACCAGTAACCTATTCCATAAATATGGCTGGGATTGTAAAGGAAAGAAGACCCAGTTGTCTGTTTGATTTTTAGTGTCCCACCAATAAATCTTTCTTACTAGTTACCAATTAGTGGAAGTTTATCTATTTATTTAGAAAACTTAATATTGCCGCCAACTCGCACATGGCAACTGAAGGCAGCTTATACGGATATAAAAACGCCATATAAAAGAATAAAAAATAAGAAGATAAATAATAAAATAATAACACCCCCACCCACCCCATCAAGGCTTTTTCAGCATGGTGATAAACAGAACTTAAAAACGAAATGCAAAAGGCATAGGTTCTGGGTCACTCATAGCCAATCAGCTTTGTAGTTGAGCAAAAGTAAATGTCTTCTAGGATTTTCAAATGATTGTCAAACAAATATTCATGTGGAGTTATTTCTAAATATCTAACTAATCATCCAAACCTCGCCTTTTCTTGCCTATAAAGAGGCATATTATGTGGAAAGCACAAGTCTACACCAACCTCCTTTAATGAAAGACCTTCATTATTGCTACTGGGTTTCTGGAGTCCCTAAGCAGATTTGCCAGCTGACACCTCCAAATCCAAGAATGGATTAAAGATGCTTAAAATGTCTAAGTATGTAAACTAAGCATCCCTCTTAAAGCTGCACAATACCAGAAGAAGCTCCCTATTATTACTGTGGTACGAGTTGTGATTTAGGATCAGTGTCTTTAATTATTCAAATGTAATGGAGAGTGAAGGTGCTTTATTGCAGGGGGAAATCCCATTTGTATCATTTCACTAATTGCAACAGCTTCTCGATTTCCAGAATGACTAAATGAAGAGTGAGAAACTAACTAGACAAGCTTATACTGGATATAAACTGAAGAGCAAACCTTTTAGAAACCCTAGATATTCAATCAGACTTATAAATATCTTCCTATGTTTTCAAATATGAAGAAATGACTATAAATACGTAAAAATTGCCCTGAGGTAGTAGATATTCTACATTTACAATTAAAAAGCTATACCTGTATGTACAGTCCTGGACTTTACATCTGATCTTACCTCCACAATTCGGACCAGCATCTTGGTCATTGAGCGAAGCAGTCTTTAAGTGAGATGTCACATGTCCACTCTGCTCAACAACTGCAATCCAGGTTGCAGTCATGAATTGATCTCAGGGGTTATTAAATGGACTTGCCTCTCTGCTTTGGGTCTGACAATCTTGCTTGATTTCAGCATGGACCTTATTTAACCATCTTCCAAGAGACTAGGAGTCTTCTTGGCAGATGGCTGAAGTTTGCAACTTCCCTGAGAGCTTCCGCATTGACTTTGCCAGAAAGGAGGAAAGATTGCAAAGGTCAATTACATGATCATGGGGCCCTTGGCAACTTGTCATCAGTGCAAATGAATTACGGGGTGCAGCAACAGCCATGACATCTGCCACGGTTATGAGTCCCTACATTCAGCACCACCAAAACATTGAACAGTTGCTGAACAATGATCATTAAGTCGAGGTCTACCTGTACATATGACCCAGAATTATCTGAAATGTATTGGAATTGTGCCTTACACACTTACACACACAAAGTAATATGCAGAAAGCCATTATACATAACAGAAAATGCTTCTGCAAGGCTCTAGCCTTTTTTGTAATCGTGGGGCAGCAAGGGAATGGGATCATCCCAATATTTATACCTGAATCTTCACAGGTGCCAAGATTGAAAAAGCAATTGAGTTTTCAGTCATAGCATGATTCACATGTTAATTTCCTTAGACAATGCTGGACTCAGACTTCCAGGCTATCTTTTCATTTCCTGCAGCAGGGACAGCTAGCGATCCAATGATTGCAGAAGACAGAGACAAGAAGGTAGAAAGGTTCTGATATTTAATCTGATGATCAACCAAGGGGAAAATAATATATAAGATTAACTTTTTATTGGCTTTTCGTAATTAAAGAAAGAGACTGAACAGGGCTTTCACAGACACTATTTACACCTCAAAATTGTGTTTTCCCAATCAATTGTACAAAAGGATCCTTGAAAGCAAAAGAATGTCCAAAAAAATTACATTGAAACCTGCAAAGCAGTATCTAGGCAATATCCCGTTATGTAGCAATGTGTACAGAGAGCCAGGAGTTAAGTAGCTGAGGGACAGTAAGTACTGTATATTAAGCAAACCAAGAAGTCACCTTCTGATCAGTGATCTGAGGAGGACAAAGGAGCAACAATCAGAGGTCCACCAAGCTAAGGATAGATGAGAATTGTGGCAAAAAAAAACAAAACCCAGCAAGCAGAAATCTCAGTGTTAAATGACAAATACCCACAAGATACTTTACACTCATGAGAGCAAGTTTGGTCTAGTGGTTAAGGCACCAGACTAGAAACCAGGAGACTGTGAGTTCTAATCTCACTTTACGCATGAAATCCGTCATATTGTGAAGAAAATAAGTGAAGAAAGGAGCATTAGGTAAGTTTGCTGCCTTGAGTTATTTATAAAAATAATAAAGTTGGGATAAATAAACAAATCAATGAATAACACATCCATTACCTGGAAAAAAAATTAAATCAATAAGTGGTATGTGTTTGCCACATATACTTCCATTATCACCTTATGAGTTTTATAACACTAGGCTGAAGTCTGTATACAGAAGTTCTGTGTAAAAAAATAGGACATAATACTTGTGTGCCAGAAACTATTAATATACCGACAAACAAAACAAGAATACAACAAAACTACTTACTGCTCAGCATATCTTATACTCTACTACTGAAGAACTTGGCCTGCTAAATTATTTAATGTCCCACTGGTGCAACTGTGAGTAGGACAATAGCTGTCCAGTGCCATCTTATCCACATTTACTCAGGTATGCTGTCATGAGTTAAATGGGTCACAGTCCCAGGCAGAATGTATGCAACATTATGCAACACCTCCCCTGAAGGTAGAAGATCTGCAGTTGGAAGAAATATCTTTCAATATGCCTTTCAATGGGATTTCGGCTCTTTTTGCTCAAAGACCACAGCCTTAGCTAATTTTGTATAAATAAAATGGCTTTTAAACTTCCAACCAAATCCTTTGCTTGAAAATCTCTGTGCTTAGAGACACATAAAATATATCAGGACTGTTATTGTTATCCTGTCTTCTCACATATATAGAACTTTCCTCCAAAGGACACCTTGAAAATCAAATTTAAATTCTTCTTTCATAAATGGAATGCACGAAGCTACTTATGCTTTTCAGCTCTTTGTATGACATTTTGCTAACCTACAGCCAACATGGTTCGATGTTTTAGGCATTGGGCTAGGACTGAGGAGGTACCAGTCCAGATTCATCATCTAACCCAGGGTTCTTCAAACTTGGACCTTTTATGACTTGTGGACTTCAACTCCCAGAATTCCTCAGTCAAGTTTGAAGACCCCCTGATCTAACCTGAAGCTCAGTAGATGACTTTCTTGCAGGGTTGCACTTGTAGAGAAAGAGGCGAGGAGTGATGTTGCATGTGTTGGGTCAGGCAGGAATGTACAAAGTGAAAACACCAAACTTTTGACCTGGACTCTAGTGAGGAAAATGGCTGGGACAGAATATGACAAGCACATTTCCAGAGGGTTACAGAACGTTATTACATTCTGTACCCTGGTTGTGCTTCTTAGCATCATTCAGCATCTGTGAATTTTCACAGACTGTCACACTGCTTGACATATTTCAAAAACCCCTAATTAGTTTAAAGATCTCTACTTTCAAAGTACCAACCGGCATTTAGATTCCAATCACCAGCTGGCATTTACAGTTGTAGTGGGGCAAAATCCCTAACTTTGTGAATCAAAGAAGAAGCTGAATGCCGTAATTGCTGCTTCCTATCTGCATATACTTCATTCAGTTGAATTACATTGTAACGTTTAACAAAAATAGCTAAAGAGCTATTTCAGGAAGCTGTGTTGAATTCTATGCAAATTAAAAAGAGAAAGTAGAAAGTTACTGTTTAAACGAAGTTAAGGGACTCTTTATTTGCTAGGAATAGAGGAATCTATATTACTATTTCCACAGCAGCACTGTATTTTGCTTATTATTTTCTTCAAACATTTCAAACCTTGAAAGATTTCCTCAAACAAAAGAACTTCTGGGGCAAAGCACAGTTATTACAACTATAATCCTAGCCTAACTTTAACATTAACTAAATCATTAAATTAAATCCACTGGGTGCACTTCAGAACAAAATTAACTACCTACTCATAATGTTCATATCATGTTACAGCATATCAAAGGAGGGCAGCGCAATTTCCCAACTCACAGGCCAGGATGCTGAAAACCAGGAGTCAATCAAAGCGAGCAGTCCCTAGATCAAGAGCCTGCATTCCCATCACTGGGTTTAATCCTGTCTAGACAACTGGGAATGCAAGTGTTAAGTTTGTGCAGATTGCACAGAAAAGGGTCACTTTGAGCAAAAGAGTATTTGAAATTATAGAATAAAAAGGACATATTTCATAATTCATTCTTGTTGTTTTAAATGCTATATACTGCTTTTATAATTCAGTGTTATATTTGTGTATCATCCTCTGTGTGAGAGAGAGAGATGGGAGGTTTTAAAATTTGATAGATTGATTAGATTAGATTAGATTAGATTAGATTAGATTAGATTAGGATTAGATTAGATTAGATTAGATTAATAAATGTTTGTTCTTAACATATATTGCACTTCAGCTCATACTGGAATTTATTTATGCTCCATTCAGAAGAAAACTTTTCCAGAAGTATTTATTTTTATTTATTCATTTATATCCTGCCTTCATTATTTTTATAAACAATTCAATGCAGCAAACATACTATACCTCATACTCCTTCCTCCTCCTATTTTCCCCAGGATAACAACCTTGTGAGGTGGGTTGGACTGAGAGGGAATAACTGGCCCAAGATGACCCAGCTAGCTTTCATGCCTAAGGCAGGACTAGAAGTCACAGTCTCCCAGTTTTTAGCCTGGTGCCTTAATCATTACATCAAACCTGCTGTCAAAATGTCCAATTCTCAAAAAAAAAGCCAAAGTAAAATATCTTAAAATAGTTAAAAATTCTCAACAAAAGCAGAGCGCACTGAAATAAATGAACAACCAGACCAACTGGAACTCCACAGCATAATACAGACAGTCCTCGACTTACGACCCAAAATTGAGCCCAAAATTTCTGTTGCTAAGCAAGATGGTTAAGTGAGTTTTACTGTATTTTTTCATGCCACGATTGTTAAGTGAATCACTGCAGTTATTAAGTTAGTAACACAGTTGTTAAATTAATCTGGCTTCCCCAATGACCTTGCTTGTCAGAAGATGATCACATGACCATCGGGGGACACTGCAACCATCATAAATATATGCCAGTTGCCAAGCCTCCAAATTTTGATCACATGACCAGGGGGATGCTACAACAATCCTAAGTGTGAAAGCTTGTCATAAGTCACTTTTTTCAGGGTGGTTGTAACTTTAGGTCACTAAATGAATGGTGGCAAGTCAAGGACTACTTGTAAAAGACATGGGAGAATACGAGTCTGCTTGCTTCCAGAAAGACAGTGAAATCCTAGCTGTCAGAAGTCCTTGCCACACCCCTGGCTCCAACAAGGTGGTTGGTTTATTCACGGAATGCTCTGGCATGCGGTATCCAAAGAAACAGCAAACAAAGTTAGTGCTGGGAGCAATCGCCTCCCAGCACTCTAAATACATGCCTCCCGACTGCCCCCCCCACCTAGCCAGCATCCGGCATGCGTGCTGGTAAGAGCAGTCAGGCTGGGTTGCAAGGCAAGCTTCCGGCTTCCTGCCGCTTCTTCGTGCCAATGAGCTGTTTGGCGGGATGGCTGCGGAGCTGACGGCCACGTAGCTGTGCTCCGCAGTGTCCCACTTCCAGCATCCAGATAACGGGGGAGGGAAGGGGCTGTTGGTGCCGTCTCTGTTGCTGGTCCCGTCCGCTGCCTCCGGATGCCTCCATCCGATGGTCTTGTCCCCTCCTCCCCCCTCCCGTTAGTGGTAAGCCCACAGAGGCTTGACACTAGGGAAGGTGTTCCGGATCTGGCAACCACCAGGTCTGGAGCACTTTACCTGGGAGCCTGCCATAACTCTGCAAGGGACTCCACCTGGTTGGAACAGTTAAGGGCCTTGCAAGTTAATACCAGCAACCTGAATTACGACCCAGAACTGATATTATATGAAACTGGGTATTTATGGTTCTTAACATGTAGCTCCAGGCAGTACCCTTGTACTTTTTACAAACTGAAGTTTCTTCAAGGGCAACCCCTCATAACCTCTATTACAGCAACCAAGGCAACAGCTTGACATAAGATTAACTGAAGTGAAGCTATTTCTATCCAAGTAGGCTTAGCTCCACAGAAGATACTTGAGGCTCAGATAGAAATGGAACTAAAGCACCCCTTAAGCTCCAAACTCAAACCTTTAGGGAGAATGTGACCTTTTGCAGAACTGGATGAATGCTATTGTACTGCTGTTAAGGATGTTGATCT
Organism: Vipera ursinii; assembly: GCF_947247035.1. Taxonomy (NCBI): domain Eukaryota; kingdom Metazoa; phylum Chordata; class Lepidosauria; order Squamata; family Viperidae; genus Vipera; species Vipera ursinii. The sequence goes on from NC_139512.1 coordinate 128,963,819, forward strand.
CCAGAAAGCTAACCAAAAAGAGTGGGAAAATGAAAAAGATTATTATGTCTCTGAGCAAAGATATGAGACACTAGCATTTCCTCCACTGAAGGAAAAAAAAATGAGTGCTCAATTTTTTTCTATTAATACATTGAAGAATGATATCTCATACAGGGCCACAAGGAGGGCCAATTTGATATGACATTGTGAATGCCTCTGATACTTCACCATTTATCTAAAAGCAACACCTGTAGCAGTCAGTTGTTACACCTAGGTCTCTGGTGGAAAGTTTTAAAAGCAAAGGTATATCTCCAAGCATTCATTACACAGCCTTAATTACTCATTGAATTCTAAACTTGCAACTTACAAATTGCTTATAGAGACTATGTAAGGATAATTACTATGAAATATGGTAATTCTTCACTGAAATTGTTATATGTACAGTATACACATACATATTTTTGTTGTTGCATTGCCTTTTCTTTTCCATTTCTTTTTATTATTTTTAATTCTTTGTTTCTTTTTTTTTAAGATAAGATAATGTGAGCACATTGGCACACAGTAAAAATGAAATTCTGTTGCCCGCTCTAAAAAAAAAGTGTTTGTGTGTGTTCGTGTGTATATATGTATATGTTGTATATTAATCGCTGTCCATTTTGAATACATAATGGAAAGAGGAAACTTGAGAGTTCACAAGGTTAATACTATATGGAACAAAGCTGTGACTGAATCTCTAGAGATTCTGTTTCAGATACCATGAAACCTCCTCCCAGAAGGTAATAAAGAAAACTAGTCATGGAGAGGATTTGTAGCATCCCTGACAATACTGCAGACCCTATTCAAGCAGTGCTTATGTGCTATGTCCTGGATAGAAGGCAGTAAACTAACTATCAATAAACTTTTCTGCCGTCCTTACCACTCTCTGCATTGCCTTCTTATCCGAAGCAGTAATGCTTCCAAACCAGACAGTAATGCAATATGACAGGATGCTCTCGATTGTCCCTATATAGCAGGGGTGTCAAACTGCCGGCCTGCAGGCTGGATGCATCATAGTGGAACCGCGCCCACCCCATTGCCAGCAAATATGTCACGACACGTCACGTGACATTGCAAGTTTGACACCCTTGCTCTATAGAAAGCAAAGGACAGGGAAAGGAAAATGTGCTTTTCTCATGCATTGCAGAAAGTGGAGACGCTGCTATGCCCGCTTCACCAGTGTCTCACTGTTGAGCGATCAAGCTAACCTACTCATTAGCTGCACATCCACAAACCTGATGCTGCTAACCACCACCACAATTGAATCATTAATATACAGAGGTGTGTGGCTGTGCCTGCCTTTTCTGAAAACAATATTTTTTTTGTTTTTCTTACATTTAAAACAAGGCTGTTTTTATTACATCAGGTTACCAAACCCTCTACCTCCTTGCGGTAAGCTTTCTCACTGTCATCCTGAATAAGACCCACTACTGTTGTATCATCCACATACTTCGCAATATGGTTTGTGGCAAACCTTGCACAACAGTCATGGGTCAACAGGAAGAACAACAGAGTAGACTTAGGACATAGCCCTGGGGAGAACCTGTGCTCAAGAAAATGGTGTTAGAAATATTAGTCCCAACTTGCACATACTGGGGCTTAATAAGAAAATCAAGAATCCTGTGTTAAAGCCTATAAGGCCCAGTTTTAAAGGACTCATTACACAGCAAGAAAGTTTTCAAACAACACCAGCTGGCTACATTCTGTTGCATGTGTGGCATATGAACTTCTCCATATTTTCCTTTACATTTTAAACATTTATTTATTTTATTTTTTTATTTTAATTCCATTTATATCCCGCCCTTCTCCGAAGACTCAGGGCGGCTTACAAGCTTAGCAGTAGCCTTCATTCTATGTATATGCCTGCTTATTAGGGCTTTCACTCACACACACCCCAAAGCGGCATTATTACAAAGTCAGCTTAATTGCCCCCAACAATCTGGGTCCTCATTTTACCTACCTCGGAAGGATGGAAGGCTGAGTCAACCTTGAGCCTGGTGGGATGCGAACCTGCACTAATTGCAGGCAGCTGGTGTTACTTAAGGAGGCATTAGCCCACTGCTCCACCAAGGCACAGAATAACATTAGTTCATAGAAGTTGAAATTGAAGGGTCAATTTTATGTACAATGCAAAATACTGACTTAACTAGAAGCACTGTATCTTAACTGTTTTGCAGAGAGTGGCATTCTTACACAATTTGAATACAGAAGCAAATGCCTTAAGAAACAAGAAGAACCACTAAGATCAATGTGGTTCCCTAAAGCTTAATATCAGAAATATATACCAAGGACTTGCTTCCAGGTTTTCCTGACCTTAGGAGGTGCTCTGCAGATGTTTCAATATGTACCTCTCGGGAAGCTTTCTCAGTGCAACAGTGTCCTCCTTTTGAACCATGGGAACCAAGCCAAGTAGAAGTATCTTGTGCATACAGGGAGTGCAGAATTATTAGGCAAGTTGTATTTTTGAGGATTAATTTTATTATTGAACAACAACCATGTTCTCAATGAACCCAAAAAACTCATTAATATCAAAGCTGAATATTTTTGGAAGTAGTTTTTAGTTTGTTTTTAGTTATAGCTATTTTAGGGGGATATCTGTGTGTGCAGGTGACTATTACTGTGCATAATTATTAGGCAACTTAACAAAAAACAAATATATACCCATTTCAATTATTTATTTTTACCAGTGAAACCAATATAACATCTCAACATTCACAAATATACATTTCTGACATTCAAAAACATAACAAAAACAAATCAGTGACCAATATAGCCACCTTTTTTTGCAAGGACACTCAAAAGCCTGCCATCCATGGATTCTGTCAGTGTTTTGATCTGTTCACCATCAACATTGCGTGCAGCAGCAACCACAGCCTCCCAGACTGTTCAGAGAGGTGTACTGTTTTCCCTCCTTGTAAATCTCACATTTGATGATGGACCACAGGTTCTCAATGGGGTTCAGATCAGGTGAACAAGGAGGCCATGTCATTAGATTTCCTTCTTTTATACCCTTTCTTGCCAGCCACGCTGTGGAGTACTTGGACGCGTGTGATGGAGCATTGTCCTGCATGAAAATCATGTTTTTCTTGAAGGATGCAGACTTCTTCCTGTACCACTGCTTGAAGAAGGTGTCTTCCAGAAACTGGCAGTAGGACTGGGAGTTGAGCTTGACTCCATCCTCAACCCGAAAAGGCCCCACAAGCTCATCTTTGATGATACCAGCCCAAACCAGTACTCCACCTCCACCTTGCTGGCGTCTGAGTTGGACTGGAGCTCTCTGCCCTTTACCAATCCAGCCACGGGCCCATCCATCTGGCCCATCAAGACTCACTCTCATTTCATCAGTCCATAAAACCTTGGAAAAATCAGTCTTGAGATATTTCTTGGCCCAGTCTTGACGTTTCAGCTTGTGTGTCTTGTTCAGTGGTGGTCGTCTTTCAGCCTTTCTTACCTTGGCCATGTCTCTGAGTATTGCACACCTTGTGCTTTTGGGCACTCCAGTGATGTTGCAGCTCTGAAATATGGCCAAACTGGTGGCAAGTGGCATCTTGGCAGCTGCACGCTTGACTTTTCTCAGTTCATGGGCAGTTATTTTGCGCCTTGGTTTCTCCACACGCTTCTTGCGACCCTGTTGACTATTTTGAATGAAACGCTTGATTGTTCGATGATCACGCTTCAGAAGCTTTGCAATTTTAAGAGTGCTGCATCCCTCTGCAAGATATCTCACTATTTTTGACTTTTCTGAGCCTGTCAAGTCCTTCTTTTGACCCATTTTGCCAAAGGAAAGGAAGTTGCCTAATAATTATGCACACCTGATACAGGGTGTTGATGTCATTAGACCACACCCCTTCTCATTACAGAGATGCACATAACCTAATATGCTTAATTGGTAGTAGGCTTTCGAGCCTATACAGCTTGGAGTAAGACAACATGCATAAAGAGGATGATGTGGTCAAAATACTCATTTGCCTAATAATTCTGCACTCCCTGTATGCCTTGACTTGAGTGAGGCCCAAAGCAGTTGTACTTTAGAGCTGCTATGCTAGAGCTTTAAGGAGAAGAGTAATATTTCATTCTCACTGAACTATTTGCGCGGGCCCATTAGAATCAATTTTCAATCGAAAGGCACAACAGAAATCCAGACACAAGGATTTTATTTCAGCGTTCATCATGTCTTATTCCAAATTTGTTTACACAAAATAATTTAAATTAAAAATCAAAAAGTGGAACATGAAAGGTAGTAGATATAAATCACAGTTCTTCCAATTAACACTAATGTCCCTGGTATTACACAAATCTCAAAGCAGTTAAATTATAATTTTGGAACAGTGCTGTTAAAGACCTAAGCAACAGCACAATCCTACACAGAATTGATCCCCAGCAGTCCAGGCAACAGACACTATTTTTTCATTTGTATACTTCAGATGATTGCCTTTCCCACTCTCCAAATGCCTTCTTAAAGTTTTCATCCTCTTACAATTGCAAAATAGCTCACTTCTTCAACCTTCATTCCATCCAAGCAACTGACAAGATTAAAATTCATTAACAAATTCCCAAAAAACTGCTAGAAATTAATACTAACTGGAACACTGAGCTGTGGTTTTCAAATGATTCTATTTCCCATAAACTGGGCAAGTTTCATCTCTCTTGCTCAAATCAGAGGTTTATGGGCACTATCAAGATGTACATAAATGACATCTCGCAATTTCAGTCCAGCAGAGGTTATTTCAATGTTACATTGAGATCATAAAACAGCTTCCCCAGTTTGATGCTGTCCAGATGTGCTGGGACTGCAACTTCCAAAATCCAGTCCAGACTTTTTCCTGGAATAAATCCTCTAACGGATGGGAAACTGAGAGATGTCCCAAAATGTTCTATTGACACTTGGCATCCCCCAAAATGAACATACCTAAATAGTCTGGGGAAAGTAATAGGTAACCATTGTTTCCCTTCCAAATAATCTATGCTCTGGTTTTGCAATCAAGAGTGCTAATGATCTGCAAAATCAAATCAAAACCACCAGTAATTTCCTCTTACTGAAGGAAGACAAAAGTAGCTGGTTATGTTTCAATCCACACAAAGAATGTGACAACAACCTTTACTCACCTTGATACACAAGCCACATAAAAGAAAGAAGAAGCAATGAGCAAAGCTGTAGTTACAACAAAGGTAGGAGCTGACAGTCATGACTACAGTGTTATTGTAGGTGGCATAGTCAATTTCTATGCAGACAGATATTTGACCAGAAATGATTTGGTTAGAAATCTTAGTATAGAGAAAGAAGAATAGATTCCCTTTTCATCTGAATTCCATTTGTATCCCCCAGAAAATTACCATCAGATGATTTATTTGCCAAATTATACTCTACTGAAGGGATTCTGTCTCAACTGGCATTGCATGTTTAAAGTCAGCAAAACAAAGAGCCACTGTTCTGTAACGCACAATAGCCTCCTTTCATAGTGAACATGTTAGTGCAAATTGCATTTACACATTTACAAAAGCTGGACTGTACTGTGCTGTAGCCTAAAGGCTTCTTGAGAGACTAACATTTTTATTTGTACCGCTCCTACCATAAAACTAATTTAGGAAAGACTGATGCGAAGCATCTCTCTCTACATTGGTGCCTATTCTTCTACTTGCAAAGGAATGTTTCGAAACTGCCTTTACAAGCATCAGGAAGACTGCAAAGTTTCTTATAGAGTTGAATCATTTATTCAACAGATTTCTGGAACCTTTACCAATGCACATGTGGACAATTGATTTAATGACCGTTCAGCAATCTGCTTTAAAAGTGGGTTTAAAATACAGGTACTGTATGATAAAAGTATAAGGGACGCGGTGGCTCAGTGGGTTAGGATGCTGAGCTTGTCGATCAGAAGGTCGGCAGTTTGGCGGGTCGAATCCCGAGTGCCGCGTAACAGAGTGAGCACCTGTTACTCGTCCCAGCTTCTGCCAACCTAGCAGTTTGAAAGCACGTAAAAATGCAAGTAGAAAAATAGGGACCACTACGGTGGGAAGGTAACAGCGTTCCGTGCGCCTTTGGCATCTAGTCATGCCGGCCACATGACCACGGAGACGTCCTCGGACAAGTGCTGGCTCTTCGGCTTTGAAACGGAGATGAGCACCGGACCCTAGAGTCGGAAACAACTAGCACACATGTGCGGGGGAACCTTTACCTTTACCTTTATGATAAAAGTAAGAGAGTCAGTTTGGTGTAGTAGTTCAGGCACCAGCCTAGAAACTGGTAGACCATGAGTTCCTTGTCCTGACCTAGGCACAAAGCAGTCAATCTCTCTCAACCCAAGGAAGAAGACAGTGGCAAACCCTTTCTGAAAAAACCTTGCCAAGAAAACTGCAGGAACTTGTCCAAGCAGTCAAAACCTGACTCGAAGGGAGAAAAAGAGGGTGGGAGGGAATCTCTTTCCCTCTTTCCCCATTCCATTTCATCAGGTGACCCCTAACCCTTGGGATAGGACTTGGGAGAACGTGGGGCAAACCTTAAACATAATCTGGTGGTGTAAATAAATTTATCTTGATTGTTTAACGTAAAGTGCAGATAAAAGTTATCAGAATGCTCTTTAAATAAAAGAGGGGTAATCAACTGATATCAATGTTCCTGTAGAACTGGCAATACAGAAGAATTGGGAGGTGGGATTTCTATGGTACCTATGTCACAGGGCCAATATTGGGCTTTGGGCGGGGGCATAATTCTGTGTATGTGTGCCTGAGCTTAGCGGAACAGGTAAGATACAGTAGTTGTTTTAAAGTCCGAAAACAAACTACTAGAAGCAATTTCACATTTTGCTGGAAGCGCAGTGTAATAAAAGCTGCATCAAAAATTCAAAGATGGGTACAGACAAAATAATGATCAAAGAACTAGATTATAATTCATTAAGTAGTATCTTGTGTGAATAAGGAAAAATCCGAATGATTTGCATGTGGTAGGTTTATGGTAGGTTAGCAGCAAGGATCAAATATAATGAGGACCCAGATTGTTGGGGGCAATTAAGCTGACTTTGTAATAATGTTGCTTGGGGTGTGTGTGAAAGCCCTAACAAGCAGGCATATACATAGAATGAAGGCTACTGCTAAGCTTGTAAGCCGCCCTGAGTCTTCGGAGAAGGGCGGAATATAAATGGAATTAAAATAAAAAATAATAATAATAAAAATAATATAGCAGTTTTAATTATAACACTCATTGTTAATTGATTCCAGGAGGTACAATGAGTACCAAAACTGATGAGTACCAATTTTTCCCTAAGGAACAATATAGTGAGTCACAAGGCAGCCAACACCAATAAGTTCTTAGCTTGTGTGTTGAGTACCAAATAAACAATGAGTACTAGGACAAAATTTTCAGGTCAAAATACATTGAGTTTGATGCATTTCAAAGCAATTGAGTGCTAAGGTACCAATGTACATTGTTTTCCAGCAAATAAAAGAAGTTATGATGGACACTGAAATGGCAAATCTTTTTATTGAATAACATTTTCCTATCCTAGAAATTCTGTCTGTTCAGGATTTGGGCAATTCTGAAGTAGTATATCATACATTAACCTTGAGACTAGGTAAGAATTTTGCCTGATCTGCCTTTTTAAGCATACTGACCTCCCAGACTAGCATGGGCATCAATATAATTGCCATTCTGGTGCACATTTCTCCCCACTTTGTATTGCAGCCTCTGAGTCAAATGTCATACCAAAATAGCCACATTATATAAAGCTCCATATGGAAATGAGGATGACTTTTCACACAGTTAACCAACAGACCCAGAAATTCAACAATACAAAGTTATAGCAAGATACATGTGAAATTATCACGGGCCAGAAACAGATTGACTGATCCATCTGGAGTTAACCTAAAATGAAATTAAGAGCTCTTGTCAGTTGATCTGAATCCTATAAAATCTTTTCGGGACTGCTATGACAATTATTTTGCATTAGGAATTCATTCCAATGGATGCCATATTTTTGACAAGTGTTGGCAAGTTATTATGCCACTAATTCTTAGCTTCTTATTCATTTCTAAAACAGTTTCTAAAGCTTAGCCCAGTTCCTTTAAACTTTTTTATACTCTGAACTACAGCTCCCAGAAATCAAAGGTGGTAAATAAAATATTATTCTATTAATCAATAAAGTGATTAATATTACTGCCAACCATTTTAAGGGAGTAGGCAGATCATTTTATAATGATGAAAAATCATCTCAAATGCCAGGCCTTTTAATCTAAATTCCTCAACACAATTGATTTAACACTGAACCATCTACCATAGCAGACAGCTTTGCTTTAAAATTAGATTTAGAAACACCTATTCAGCCCGTGACTATTTGAATCATCTCCTGTACTATAATCTGAATGTTTTCAGACCCACAGTTCCCAAGTCTGTCTTCCAAAAATAGAGTAGAAGACATTCTTGGCACAATGCCTAGCAGGGTTTATTTTTAATTATTTTTCCTGTTATTCTGAGAATCCTATCACATGGACTCTGACAGTTGACAGTCAAAACTGACTTGCTCATGAACAATTCTTTTGAAAGCATGTCTAAGTAGATCGCCTGAAAGGCATCACTGAAACCGCCAAAGATACTGTTTTACATTTTATCCACTGAGAGACAGTTTTCATGCCACATATAATTTTATGTGAGTTAATAAAGAGATATATATGAATTGCAGTTCTGAATACATACACTGCGGCAAACAGTTCATAGCTAACACAATCAAAGTAAGAAAATCGTAAAGGCAGAACTGGGGGGAAGGAGATTCCCATGTAGGTGATGATGTCAAATGTGATTTATGTATTTTATTTCGTTTATATTTTAAAGCATGTGCTTGACCATACCTCAGTTGCTAGAGTATTACATCACACTTAATTCAATGCAAAATTCCAAAACTATAGTCAAATTGTTTCTGGCCTGTATGTTTATACAACTAAGTTCCTTATTATCAACAAATAAGGCTAAATTTATCTCATGGGCAAGTTCAAACTTAGTGAGCTAAAAAAAAAAGCAAGACTGCACTGGGAAAGAAACAATTTTAGTAGTGATATCATGTGTTACTACAGTTTGTCTTCATTGTGTATTATTCTAGTTTCATCTTAAGGCTTCAGGTTAGAAACCAGGAGACTGTGAGTTCTAGTCCTGCCTAAGGCATGAAAGCTGGCGGGGTGACTTTGAGCCAATCACTCAGCTTATTGCATCTCACAGGTTTGTTGTAGTGACAAAAATAGGAGGAAGGAGTATCACATATCTTTGTCACTTTCAGCTATTTATAAAAATAATAAAGACGGGATAAAAATAAATACAATCATACATATGTCTACTCAGAGGCACACATCACTGGGTTAAATTGGAATACAATAAATTGGTGGTGGGGAGTTTAACCCAAAATTTAATCCTGCCCCCCAAAGTGTGGAAAGGTTGCCTTGAGCATGCACATTTTACCATATAGCATTGTCTCTTTTAAACAGGTAAGGGATCACAAAGAAGAATGATCTTGGAGCTCTTGGAGATAATTAATACACATTTTTTTGCCCTTTCTGAAAGTATTTATTCAGAGCCAAATTCCTATTTTTTCAACACATGAGCCTAGTGGACATGTTAGCACCAACCTGAGATTTTTCTGAATTGGCAAGAAGATGGCCTTTTGCATTCTTTCAGTTTGACAGTTCTGCCAAATGTGGGTCTCAAAGACTCCATTATTTTTCTCCACTAACTTAACAATAAGAACTTACGGTACTTGTTTGTTTTTTTTTAAATTTGTTAATGTTTTCTGAATCACAGAGAGCTGCAGTTTTGTTTTGTTTTTCTTTAAATGCAGTTTACCTGTGGCTTTCATGCAATAATGCCTCGATGATAATGCAGTGAAGTCAAATAGTTAAGTAACAAGATGGGACATTTTAAATGCTAAAGGATTCAAGATGAAGAGAATGGCTTTACAGAAGAACAAGAAGGAGGAACATCTGAACATATTTATCCTATAAAGCTTTTTGTTTTATGCCGGCTTATTTCCTCAGAATATCCTAACTCAACAAGAATGCTGAGTAGTCTCAATTAGAATATGATGGTTCCCCTGGGGTGGGTAAAGACATTACAATGAATACACACTTACATTCAAATAACTATTAGCACCTCTACCTGATATGTAAACGTTCAGTGTAGTAAGGACTAGAATCCAACTTAATGTAGGGTACAAAACAATCATGGCAACTAAAAGGGAAATATTTAAAATACATGAATAATATACTCAATAAATTAATAAAGCAAAGCCACCAGAGTCACCTTGTAGGAGGCATAGAAATTTAATAGCAATAGGACTTAGACTTATGTACTGTTTCATGGTGCTTTACAGCCCTCACTAAGCAGTTTACAGAGTCAGCATATTGCCCCCAACAATCTGGGCCCTCATTTTACCCACCTCAGAAGGATGGAAGGCTGAGTCAACCTTGAGCCAGTCAGAATTGAACTCCTGGCAGTGGGCAGAGTCAGAGTCAGCCTGCAATACTGCATTCTAATCGTTGCGCCACCATGGTTCTTAATATATGAATAAATACATAAATAATAATAAAATAAATACCACCTGACCTATCGAGCCAATTTTTTTGCATCAAAGATATGGAAAATGTTTTTACTTGCCAGCAGAAGAGTAAGCTAACACAAATTCATTTCTCAGAAACTGCTTCAAAAAGACACCAAAAGTTGCCCCCTAGATTTCTAACCCTATACTCTGATGATGCTATATCTTAAACCAGGAGACCTTAAGGAAGAATACTTTTTTATTATCTTATTTCCAAGTCAAATATTGATTTACAATTGATTAACAGTATATTTATTAGTAGCCAGTGGAGCTATTTAAATAGCAGGTGTTTTCTCTACCATCACATCTGACCAAACATATATTTCCACCATTTGGGACTGGCTGGAGCCCAAAATAACAATACCACATCAATGCTTTCGGGGTGCAACTGAAGTTAATGTTACCATGGTCCAATCTAATTATCTCCATGAAGAAGAAGCACTGCTATACAAGAAAAATGTATCACCGTGCAATTTGTTTGACTAAATTTTGTGTAGATGTTATCTTGTTAAGAACGTCAGAGCAAACACCTACAGATAAAAATGATTATCACATTCCACTTTGAGAACCATGTGCCTGGCTGCCAAGAAAGCAAATGTCAAATCACAAGCTTATGCAACTATCCCACAGAGTCTACCAAAAAGCAAATGGCTTACGTGGAAGGGTGAATGCACCACTCGGAGTGACCAGCCATTTTCCTTTTCCTGGGATCAAGAGGTTTGGCTACCTGGGAAGGAAGTGTTAAACAGTCCCACCCTTTTCTTAATTGGAGAGTTTGTTTTATTAAAAAGGAACTGAAATCTAGCGTATGTGTAGTGTGTCCAGGAAAAGAGCCAAACCCAGAGGACAGCAAAGACAAAGAGAATCTCAACCTAAAAACAAGCTTCTTAGCAGCAGTCTTCAGGGGGCAAGAGAAACGTTTTTGGAGCTGCAAAACCAATGAGACACAGGGCTGAGAGACAAAGAGGAAAACTGAAAACCTTGATTGCAAAGAATATAAATCCTTCCATTCCCCACCACTCAGCCAAAATTGAAGAAGTTTCTTGGATGAGAAGCAAAACATTTTCAAGGAAAAAACCAGGAAAGTCCAGTTGCCTTTTGGAAAAGCACTTTCGGGGCAACCATGAACCAGGTTGTTCCACTGGTTAGTTGTTCTAACTGTCAGGAAGTTTCTCCTTAGTTCTAGGTTGCTTCTTTCCTTGACTAGTTTCCATCCATTGCTTCTTGTCCTGCTTTCAGGTGCCTTGGAGAATAGCTTGACTCCCTCTTCTTTGTGGCAACCCCTGAGATATTGGAACACTGCTATCATGTCACCCCTCACCCTTCTCTTCATTAAACTACACATACCCAATTCCAGCAACCGTTCCCTCCACAAACACAGAGAGTAAAGTGCTGACTATACCTGAAAACCCAAGCAAGTCCAAAAGCAGAGAAACCAGTTCTACAAACTAGCTTCAGATACAGACTATAAGTGCTGTAGGGCAGAGGTCCCCAACCCCTGGTCCATAGACTAGTACTGGGCCGCGGCATGCCAGCAACCAGTCCGCACAAACAAGCAAACCCCCATCCGCAAGATGCAGGCAACCCACAAAACCACGCACCTTCCGGTCCGCGGAAAAACCTCTCTCCACGGAACCAGTCTCTGTTGCCTAAAAGGTTGGGGACCTCTGCTGTAGGAGATAGAAAACCCATTTGTAAGTATATAAAGGAGTGAAAAGTATTTTCACATACAGACAGACTGAGATTGACAACAAAAGCTGAAGACTGGGGGACACGAGGGGCAGAGGAAAGATTTAACTATTTAACACTAGTTAAGATAAGACAACATAGTACTAATGTAGGGATGGGAACATAAAAATAGAACACAGAGATCGAAATGTATATATTTTATTTATTTTTATTTTTATTACATTTATATCCCGCCCTTCTCCGAAGACTCAGGGCGGCTTACAAGCTTAGCAGTATTATTAAATATTAAATAAGAATAGAAATCTAATGGTTGTAAACCTATAACAATAAGAAGGTAGAATAACAAAACAGATATGTCTGAAAAAATAAATAGTCTGTACTATTTTGTTAGCAATGCACACCTCACTTGCATTAAAAGCCTCTTCCAAGTGAGGTATGCATGTTAATTGTGGGCTAATTTAAGCAAATCATTATACCCAATGGGCATTTTTTACTAGAAACCAGAAATAAATGCCGGTTTTCACCAAGAAATGTCATAAAGCATGGTTACATAACCGCAGGATGCTGAAAATGGCCATAAATACAAACTGGTTGCCAAGCATCCAAAATGCAATCATGTGACCACAGGAGGTGGTCACGGCCACAAGAATTTCAAAAACAAATTGTAAGTAGCTCTGGAGAGATCCATCGTAACTATAAACAATCATATATATATATATATATATATATATATATATATATATATATATATATATATATATGAGCAAATCTCACACTCACTGGTACTGATGATGTTACCTAGTCAGGTAATGAAATGCCTGCAAACAAACAAGCTCAGAGAGTGCCACAGTTCTGGGATATACATACAGCATATGTATATCCCAGAACTCTTTGAAATGCATAGAGATTCTGTGGCAGATACTCAGAACATTTCTTGGAAATCAGACAACAATATTCTTTCACGACAGAAGTCTAAAAGTCACAGGCTTAAAACGATAAGACAACCCCCTGGGAAAAGCTGGCAATATAATTAGCTTGCAAAGATGATTTTTAAATAAGACCAACATATCGCTAGTGCTACAAAACAGCATGTTTGACCACGCACTAGAAAAACACAGTAACTGCATCTCAAACAGTGGAAGAGGTTTTGAAAGAGATTCTAAAGTAGCAAAGCAGAACATTTTACCTACCGCAGATGACAACATAACAAATCATGTCATGTCTTAAGTACTGAAACAGAAATATTAACTGGCTTGGTTGGCAAGCTATCCTGCATACCAATCATTACTCCTGCTCTCAGCCCATCCTCTGGCATCAAGTGGCAAAACTACTACACTTGGTTCAACCAGGTCAATCCCATTATGTGCTGAAACTTCTGAGAAGCGAGGTGAACTCCAAGATCAGGAAGATGCTTCCTTTGAGGAAGGGGCAGTCTCTGTGGTGAGTAAATTTCAGGGCCCTTGACAACAACATATTCTTTCAATTGTAAGAGAAGTTGAGAACAATCAGCTCCAAAGCTCATTTACAGATGGAATCGTACCAAAAGCCTCCCACCCACTCCCAGGGGAGAAATAGAGAAATTAACTGAGTGTGGTCCAGCTGCATCACAGCAGATATACGAATCCCAGTCAGTTTAAAAAAAACAGGACCACGTTGTTGGAATTACATATTTACAGTTAAATCAAACTATCAGCTCCATATTTAAATTGTACAATTTCTATAATACAGACCACCTGCTATTGCAAAACAATGTTAGGAGACGTTAGTGGATGAAGATTTCCAAGTCCTCTCATGAATGCCAATGTACTGTTTACATGCCACATGCAATCCTTAAAATAAATCCAACAAATGCTTCTGATGCTGGAAGAACTAATGACCCTAAGACAAAAAAGGTATGCAGCAAACAAACTTGGTTAAAAAAAATAATGGATGACCAAATTTGCAACTGAATTTAAACCTGTGTTTTGGGGAGAATGACTTAACTTTATATATTATTCTTCTTCTTACTGTACACTTAACATTGCCATCAATGTTAACAGATGTCAAAAGAATCAATAATAATAGTGATAATCTCTTCCCACAGAGAATGAACAATATTTCCTTGCTGTGTTAATGGATGCAGTATGCTAACACAGGCAAAGTTCAAAACTTCTGTAAAATATAGCTTTATTTAAACAAACAAAAGGTAGATGGCATTCAATTTGCTTAGTAAGCATTGCAAAATCTATGCATGGACTTGAAAGAATTAAAGTTGATTGGAAATATATCACACTCTACTTAAATGCTCTCCCCTTTATTTTTTCTTTTTATTTATTTGTACCTTTATTATTTTTACAAATAACTCAAAACAAATGTATCCAATGCACCTTCCTCCTCCTATTTTCCTCACAATCCTGTGAGGTGAGCTGGGTTGAAAAACAGCGACTGACTCAAAGTCACCCAACTAGCTTTCATGGCTAAGGCAGGACTTCAACTCGGGCTCCTGATTTCTAGGCTGGGGGCCTAACTACTAGACCAAATGGGCTTTTTAATGAACATTTTTATGAACATTTCTATCAAGTTTGCCCAAATAAGCTTTCCAGAAGGCTAATCTCACTACCTGAGGAAAGTACTAATTTCTCCTGGGATTTTTATAAATGGACTTCAATTTTTAATCTGTATTAATTTATTATGGGCATTGTTTAATTATGTTTTAATAATTTTTAATTTTTGTATCTAGTTTTTATGTATTGCTCTGTTCACCGCCCTGAGTCCTTTGGGAGAAGGGCGGTATATAAATTAAATAAATAAATAAATAAATAAACCCTTACCTTTTACTTGCCTCCATACCAGCTCTGGGCCCAAGTGTGGAATGAGTTTAGGACGGCCATTTTACTGTCCTTTCATGCTAAGCCCAGGCTTTCTGGAGAAATGCTTTGATTGAATGAAAAGTTGTTTGGTTTCCTAAATTCGGATTTTAGGTATGTGCAAAACAAATCAATGAGTATATTCTAAGAATGTTCTCCATCAAAAAGATACTTTATCATACAGGCAATGTCTCATGCAGAACGGGCAGAGAAAGTAATATTATTGATATGCAATCATTTACCCTATAAATGCCAATCAGAAGTGAAATCTTCACAGAAGATGCTGCCTGTTGCAATACTGAACCAATATTAGTTTTGCTACCAATGGGGAAAAAAACCACTATGGAATACACCTGGCAGAGCCTGCATCAGCATGATCTTCTTCAGTAGCGTTTTATCTGGTCTTTTGCATTACTTCTACCCTTCACCAATATTTTTTTCTTTTTACGACCCTGTAATCCCTTTTTTATTGGGGTGGAGTTGGGGCGACTGAATGGAGCTGAGAGTTTACTGGCCGGATGCCCTTCCTTATGACTGAGTGGAGTTCACAGCAGATATTTTCTCTTTGTGCCCTGATAGAGAAACATCTACCACTGCCTAGGACTGAACTCTCAACCTTTCAAGTGGGAGGTGAGCATCTTCACCTCTAGGCCAACCGCTCCACTCTACTTCTACTCCTCACAAATAATATATCAAAACCAAACTATATGCATGTTTCCTGAAAGGAAATTTTAACTGAAATCAAGAAGTTATGAAACCCAGTTTTCTGTTTACATGCAGTCCCCATGTAAGAAGGTTAAGAAGGTCCAGCTTACAGACGACAAGTACTTATGAATGGATTGCTGTAAAGCCTATACTAGAAATTGGGGTTAAGTATAATGGTTTGTAGTAACAAATGCACATACTGCCTTATGATGCTTACGAAAACATTATGCAGCTTCAGGTTTTGTTGGCTGGAGAAAGGAGAACACCATCCACCATTTAAAATTGGATCACACTGCTGTTAACGTTGTGTTGAACGTGTAATGTAGTACTTGGTCTACATTCTTCGCTTATCTACCCTTGTAGCCATGCCTCTGACTGGTAAATCCAATCCAATGTAAATCCACCAGGCTCAAGGTTAACTCAGCCTTCCATCCTTCCGAGGTAGGTAAAATGAGGACCCAGATTGTTGGGGGCAATAAGCTGACTTTGTAATAATGCTGCTTGGGGGGGCGAAAGCCCTAATAAGCAGGCATATACATAGAATGAAGGCTATTGCTAAGCACATTGATTTGTGCTTCTTAGATTGTAAGCTGCCCTGAGTCTTCGGAGAAGGGCGGGATATAAATGGGATAAAAAAAAAGTGCTGGGGATGTATTAAAGAAAAGGCAAATGATCATGACTGAAAATCACGGAAAAAGTGGAAATAATAAAGCTATCAGAAAGAAGTGAAACATCATCAGTTATTGGAGGTGTTAGGCTATTGTCAGGCAATGATTCGAACAATTCTAAATAGTGAATTAAGAATAATGGAGCATCAGAAATACCCTGCCTTGATGAAAGCTACAGTTATTAATAAGCAACAAGTGATTTAATTATTGGAATGGAAAGGCTATTGATAATTTGTTAGATGATCAAATCAGAGTAATACATCTGTTAGCCTTATTTACGCTCAACGCCTTTTCAATTGTTTAAAAGCTACATGTGCAGCAAGTGAAGATGATTGTAATGAAGAATTTGTTTGAGTAGGAATTGGTTCAATTGTTTTAAAGTGAGGACAAATTTACATAATATTAACGTGCAAGGTGAAGCAGCTCCATGTAATTTTCATGAAATATTGAAAAAAATATTAAGGAGAAAGATTGTCACAAATATTTAAATGAGACTGGCTTATTTTGGGAGCAGGGGGAAGTACCTGAAAAGATCTATATTTTGTAAGAGGAAAAAAGACATCCAGGGCACAAGTCATTGAAGGCTATACTAAAGTTAAAGCTTGGGAGTAATGCATCCAAGGATTTTAAGGTCAAGCCTCTGCTGGAGTATTGCTCCCTAAATCCAAGGGCACTTTGGCATTTCATTACAGCATCTCTTCTTGTTATTTAGATGATAAATACAAAGGCTTGGATTACAATGGCCATCTTTGAAGAGGCTTGAAACATTTGTCCCTGGCTGTTGAATGTTCCTGCTTGACTAAGAAAATTGCTTTCAAGATTCTACTTGTCTTTGACTTGGATATCCAAGAACTCTAGATCAGGGGTCCCCAACCCCCAGTCCATGGACCAGTACCGGGCTGCCGCATGCCAGCAACCGGTCCACACAAACAAGCCAAGCCCCATCCGTGGGATGCAGGCAGCATACGAAACCATGCACACTCTGGTCCATGGAAAAACCTTTCTCCATGGAACTGGTCCCTGGTGCCCAAAAGATTGGGACCTCTGCTCTAGATGACTTTTATTCAGTGTAAAGCTCATATTTCTACCTCCCAATACCACATCACTACTTCAGCCAATGGATAGGGAATCATAGCCTCCTTTAAAGCCTGCTTTTTATGGCAGACCTTCTCACAAGCAGCCAAGGCTAGCTAAGATGATGTGATGAGCTTAAAGGAATTCTGGAAGAATTATACCATCTATATTCTATGAAAAATATTGTTAATTCTTGGGATGGAATGAAACAGTCAAATACGAAAGGAATGTGGAACTTTTTATATTTTATAAGCTGCTCCGTTTTTAAAGAGAAAGTGGGCTACTGAATTAAGCCTAGATCATATCAAAGTGTACTTTGATCCTACTGAACATACACTTATTTACAGTTATATTAGGATGCATGGAGGCTCTAAGACTCTGCATGGAGAAGAAAAGGTTGAAATGAAATCACAAGTTAATTTATCCATAAATCAGCTGACACTCTAACTGTTCCAGTGAGTAAAATGAATGTAGATATGTCACCTTCCTGCATCCCACCCACCCCCCTTCCCCCTTTGTAATACTGCTGATAAATTGTACCAATATCTGGACATTGACCATAATAAAGGATTTGATTTTACCGAGAGAGATTTCATCCAAAACATCTAAAAAAGCAGAGATTCCCTCTCCTTGCCACGTCCAATGTAAACAGTATTGTACAGTAGCCCTAAAACAATAGTAACCACATGCTTATCTTTGAAAGCAACAACTACTACCTAGCTCGATATTTTTTAATGTAATACTCGCAAAACAGCAAGGAATATTTAGCAATTAATAAGATTATATAGTGACAGGTTTCCTTATGAAATTATTATTTATTAATATTTATGCCGCCCATCTCCTCTATAAGACAACTCTATTCTTGAGGTTTGCAAAAGTAAGCTAACAGGTTAGAAAATACAAAGCTGTAGGGATGTTTTTTTCTCTTATCTAAGGTACCCTACCTTTTCTCTTCCCTGCTTTTATGAAAGCAGTCACACTTTTTGAATACTTGAAACTATGAACTTTTTCTTCTGACAAATCCCCCAAAACACCATTCAGACAACACCATATGTTTAAGAAAACTCAGACCACTTGTACATAAAACTACTCTGACCCCCACCCCATTAAGGGAAAGAAGTGGCAAATGGAATCCCAGACTTCCTGAGCACAGCTTCTCCCCTTTTATATGACAGCTACGGTGCTCCACTGTCCTCATCAAAGCAAAAACACAACTAGCCAAGTGCACAGAGTAATGCCAGTTGAAACTTTTGCAGTAAAGCACTTGTAAAACAGTAAATGAACAACATCACTATGGCAAGAGACTTCAAAGCCAAATTAGATTGGAGTATCATGGTAACATGTAGTCACTGAAAAGAGAAGACTTGGCAAGGTTTTTATAATCTCTCGAGTCTGGAACGCTGTGCAGAGAGGAAGAACAAACTTAATGTACTGGAGAGCTCACACACTTCCATTTCAATGGCCAACAACTTAAGGACTGCAGCCAGCAGCAGCCACAAAAGTCAGCGGTTTGTTTCTAGTTCACAAAGGAACTTAAGCAAGACAGATTACTATTTTCAGCAGGGATATTATTCATATTTTCTTGCTTTCCACCTTCTGCCCTCCTTCTCTCTTTTTCTCCAGAAATCAAGGCTATACATCCAAAGTTCACATCTGATCAGCCATTTGAGGCACAAAGCAACACACCTGTAACACTACACCCTGGCATTTAAAATCTAAATTATGCACCTGGGTCTTCAAACTAAAAGAAACATTTACTAAATTGATAATAAGTTGGAATTAGTCAGCACCAATACTGAATGAATACTAATAATAATAATATTCTATGGTTCATCACACAGTCAGCCAGATGTTCAGACTGGATTTGGCATTTTTATCCACTTATTCATTGAGTCCTTCCCAGGGACCTAAGATAGGCAGATACTGTTAAAGGTACTGTTGCATGATATAAGCTGTTCCAAGTAAATCTGCCTTTTACAATTGACTGATAGTGATTTTGTCAATTCCGATGGTGTTCCAAGTAGTGCACCAGATGTTTTGAGATTGCATAAAAGGTAAAGGTAAAGGTTCCCCCGCACATGCGTGCTAGTCGTTTCCGACTCTAGGGGCCGGTGCTCATCTCCGTTTCAAAGATGAAGAGCCAGCACTTGTCCGAGGTTGTCTCCGTGGTCATGTGGCCGGCATGACTAGACGCCAAAGGCGCACGGAACGCTGTTACCTTCCCACCGTAGTGGTCCCTATTTTTCTACTTGCATTTTTACATGCTTTCGAACTGCTAGGTTGGCAGAAGCTGGGACGAGTAACAGGCACTTACTCTGTTACGCGGCACTCGGGATTCGACCCTCCAAACTGCCGACCTTCTGATCGACAAGCTCAGCGTCCTAACCCACTGAGCCACTGGGTCCCTTTGAGATTGCATACAAGGCACCTATTACTGTCAGAGCTATCTTTGCTTACTTTTGCCTAGTTGTTCTATTTCTATTTGCAGGCCTTTGAATTTTATTATTTTCTTTGGTTCTTTCTCATCTATTCTGCTGTCTCCAGGTACTGAAATATTCACTATCCAGACATTTTTCTCTTTCTTATTTACAAGTTTGGGGTATTATGTGGCAGGTGCTTATCTATTTGAATTCTAAAATTCCAGAGTGCTTTAACTTTTTCATTTTCTATTATTTTGTCTGCTTTGTGGTCCTACCACTTCTTGCTTCCAGACAAACAATATTTCTTGCAGATATTCCAATGCACCAGTGTCACTACTTTGTTGTGCTGTATTCTGTAGTCAATCTGCAGACTACAGTCCAAATTCCACCGCAATGGCTATGTAAACAGATAGAGCAGAGATTCTATTTTTAGTTGTGTCTGACTCTTTGGGACCCCATGGACCATAACATACCAGCCCCTCCCCTCCCGTCCAGGGATTCTATTTTAGATGGGCTTTTTTCCATATAGCTTCAGATCATACATGTAAAGGACGTGTGATAGACTGGCAAATGGTTTTGATGTTTGATAGCCATGGCCTGAGTTATTCAATATTATTGTCAGAGGTATTAATCTCTCCCAGTCTATCACCATTGACCAACAACTATGTCTTTGATTGTGCTGCCGATCTTTGCACAAAGCTTCTATGTTTCTACTGAGTCCTGTTATTTCTAAGCACTTGATTATCCAATCATGTGGCAGGGAGTCAAATACATTCTTGTAATCGATCCACGCTACAATTAAATTGGTCTTCCTTTTCTTGCAGTTTTCCAAAATCATCTTGTCAATTAGAAGCTGACCTTTTGCTTCTCTGCTGTTTGGGCAATTTCCTTTCTGCACAGCTAATCACAGTTTTAAAAATCCAGGCTTAGTGTATGAATATAGTCTGAAATTGAAGGCTTTTTTAATGGTTCAAGAGATGTAAATAAATTCCAGCGCCAAAGCAGGACCCTTTGCAACTCCTTCCTCAGCCCCAAAACATAATGGAATGGATCCAGTTTCATGGTAGGAAATCAAGCAGACCACTATAATATAATCAAAACTATCTCATTACATATAAATTGCCAGATGCTATATGTTCCAGTGTCAAGTGGAAATATTGATGTCAATCATTAATAAGTACAGCCACACACAAAATAGGTAGGAATATTAGAATGACTGTATATGTTCAACCATTGCCTTTTTCATCCTGCCTTCCTGTTTCAATTGTGTTTATTATTAGAGATATAACATGTCTTTTTTCCAGGAGCTCAAAGCTCCTGGAAAATCTCTTTTCATTATGGACCAGCAACAATAATTCTGTAAGACAGGATGGACTAAGAAAAGTATGGTTGGCTCAAAGTCATTCATGAATGTCCACTGCTAAGATGAACTTGAACTTGGTGACCCCAGTCCTACAAAAACCTTTTAACTACTATGAGGTAACATCTTAGAAGGGCCATCATATAAAATAGAAACTAAGATTTTTCCAGCGAAGCTTTACCTTGAAAAGAAATCATACAAAGTAGTGCACAGTAGGTCCCAAGACTGATTAGGAACACCAGAACCCATGAAATGTGTGCCATTAAATTGTACCTTTCTTCCAAACAATATCAGCAACAGCTTCTCTGCTCTTGTTATTTCCTACTTTCTCTACATAGCACACATCTACTAACATCATTTGAATGACAGAAGAGACATAGCAAGAAGCATAGTAAAGGTTTTTTTAAACCACAGAAAGATCTGTAGGCCACTCTGAGCAGCAAGGAAAGACTAGGAAATAAATAAATGAATAAACTGAGAGATCAACTCCACCAACTCCACAGTGGTCATAGTTAGTTCTGCCAATATTCACGTGATCTGTTACTTTTTCTCCTAATTTAGTCTCCTGCAAGTACATATACCGTAACTTTTTCTGCAGATCTTTGGGGATGATGAGGGGATGAAGTTAAGCGTTCATATCTACTATTCAGGAAAAGAGTCTGTATATGCTTTGAAAACTCCTCCACAGAGGCTTTACTAAAAGCTTAGCTTCTCAGACTGCAGAGTCTGATAGATAGGAAAAGAGCTCTACTTTGGAGATCAGCCCATTTGCTATCCAGGGGAGCTTTATTTTGACAGATGTGAAGCAATTAATGCATACATCTGCCTGTCCCAGTTAAATTTACCTCTTAATGGTACAAATTTAGATGCTAATGAGGCTGAAGAACAGCTACCCTTGTAACCCTGCTTTCGGCCCTGGCAGCTGGTTTACAATGGGTGAAGTCAAGCAAAGGGGAACCACTGCTGCTCTAGTTTGGACAAAGAGTTCCGACTGGCAAACGGACCGGTTCACACTGTGTCTTTTGTTTAAGGGTATTTTTAAAACAGGAGAGTATTCCTGTAACCTTGCAGTTCTCACAATGATGGCTTCTTAAACAAACTATAGAGGTCAAGGACTGATTTTCCCTAGTTAAAGCTTGAGGAGGGGGGCAGGGCAGAGAAAAGTTTCTCTTGCACATGTATTGTTGTACTAATTTGAGGGGACATGGTGGAAGTGCTTGCCCTTGCTTCTGCTAAAATTGTCTTTGCAATACTGCAATGTTCACAGATCAGGAAGTCTTCCTGAAAATACCATGTAGTTAATCTGGACAGCGAGGATAACTTTGTCATACTTTACTCTCACTGAGGCTTCTGCCGTTGTTGTCACTGAACCTGATCCAACTGGGAACTGGAAACATTGGCAATCCAATCATATCCCCCCCCTTTTGTTCCAACAGCAGCAAACTTAGAAATCAGCACTGTCAAATAAAAATAGATACAGTAATTGGGGTTCTTGTGACATGCAAGAATTTTCAGGGAGCCCTGGAATGCCTACTTCCAATTAAACTATGTTTTGCTAACGGCTAAATTTTCACTGCAACCCACTCAGATGTAGACTGCAAATTCCATGCATGACTGTTGCTGCCTATCTCCTTTTTTTCTTATTGAGAAGTATTTAGCTATATATTAAGTCATTCTTGAAGGCACCGGATTTCTTCTATAAAAATCTGAATTATGCCATTGTAATTGACAGCTATGCATTCAGCAGATTAATCCACATTCACTGAACACTACAGTTAAATCTGCTACTTTAAAAATGGTATTAATAAGTGCTTTGAAATTCTTCCTTTGTTTTTTATCCTGGCAAAGTAGGGCAGGAGTTACAATGGAAAGCTACAAGTTTGATTAGAAAAAACTTGCTGAGCAAGGAGGAGGGATAAAATCAAGAAAGCGTTTTTCTGTAGAAAAGTCCTTCCATGCAAGGAATGAAAAAGCCCCCACTTTAATTCAATCTAGCCTCACACTCCAGAAAACACAAAACACATTCTGGATTAGGCAAAATGTGTGAATGTAGTCAAGATAAAACAAGCATCAAAAAAGTCAACCTGTAATTGATGTATAAATTAAAATATCAAGTTTAATAGCTGCGGCTTCCTTCAGAGATAGACAACTCTCAGTTTTTGAATGCCAACTGCTCTGAGTGATTTCTGTTTTCTACTCCAAAATACAGTTTGCCTGAGTTCTTGGGAGACGAAACTTACAATTAAGCTATCTTGCATCTATAAGTGCAGAATGATATGCTTCAACTGCTTTGAAAACAAGTGGCCATGCCTTTATTAATTCCAGCAGAATTAATCAACCTCTAAGATTCTCCCAGTTGGATAAAGCAGGCCTACAGAGTCTAAGTTGTTTTTGATGAGTAAAGCAAGGCAAAAGGAACTTTAAACCAACAAAGCAGGCACAGTATGGATTTGGTAAGAAACTATTTGAAAAATTAGCTTTACAGCACACAATCTCACATGATTCTTAACAAAATGATGAAGTGAGAAAAACTAAAAGGGGAAACCAAACAACTTATCCGTGTACAAAAGTTGCATGAACATTAAGGTGTGCCCCTCAATCCAGGCATGTTACCAATCTACTTCATAGGTGTCAGTTGCTATGTTTGGGATTATGTAGCAAAGTCCTTGAAGCAACCTGCTGCAACCCACAATCAACCAAGCAATAATAATTTTAACTTTTGTATGTTTGTTTTTAACTCTCCCTGCAAACCGCCCTGAGCCCTACGGGAATAGGGCGGTATATAAATTTAATAAAATAAATAAATAAAATGTTATAATTCATCCAATGCTCTATCAAACCAAAAGGACTAGATTACCTTCCATAGTTGACTGAAAATGGGGCTTCCCCAATTCTCTGCCATTTAACCGTGGGTTGCCCTGAGCAAATCCCTTAAGCCAGAGGTCCCCAACCTTTTCGGCACCAGGGACCGGTTCTGTGGAGAAAAGTTTTTCCGTGGACAAGAGAGGACGTGGCTTTATGTGCTGCCTGCATCCCAGGGATGGGGCTTTACTTGTTTGTGCGGACTGGTTGCTGGCATGTTGCAGCCCGGTACCAGTCCACGGACCAAGGGTTGGGGACCCTTACCTTAAGCAACTGTAATGTCCACTATCTCCCCACCTGTAAATATTAGTTCTAAGAGATATAGCTAAGGTTAGAAAAGCTTCAGCAAAATGTCCCAAAGCATGTTTCGTGTAGGTACAAGAAGCAAAACAGCGCCACTGAAAATTCTGTTTATAAAATTTCCATCCTCCTCTTTACTTAGAACAGAGTATATTTGGGGTGGAGGATGAAGGGGGGGAGGAAATCCCTTAGAGATACTGTTATGTTCCTTCTTTGCATTTGCCTTCATTTCTTAACAAATCCTGCAACAGCCAATTCTTCCATTCTTCACCAGCTACTAGGATTGCAACCTGGCTTTCACTCAAAACGGCAAGGCCCCATTTTCTTTTTAAGCTGAGATTCAATTATGCAGATTTGCCAAAAATCTAAAACAAAGTGAACTTCTGCACCTTTGGGCTGGCATCCTGTTTTTCAATGGAGCCACAATAACAAATCAAAGAGGGGGGAAAAAGGCATTCTAATCAGGCCTTCTCCCTGACAAGCTCTTTTCCGACATGCAGGGATTTATTTCATGCAGAGCATACTGCCAAGTATGCTACAGGCCTCCTGTAGCAAATGCACAGAGAGTCACTAATTCAGTGATCTCTATGCTGTCCATTAAGGAAACGAGAATATCTTGAGTAGGTAACCAACCACAGCAAGGAATTTTAGTTGAATGAAAAAACATAGGTTGTGCGTCTGTAATTATCAGTTTTTATTTATTCTTCTCCTAGCCTTCCAGGTGACTGAAATTACCCAGGCTGATAAAGGCCCATCAAATTATAGTTTGTATTGTGGTAAAGGGGGTGCCATGGCTCAGCGGGTAAAGATGCTGAAAAGTGCATCAGCTGGGAAGTTGACAGCCCGGGTTCAAAACCCAAGCACCACACAATGGAGTGAGCTCCTGTTCCTTGCTCCAGCTCCTGCCCACCTTGTGGTTTGAAAGCATGCAAATGGGAGTAGATAAATAGGTACCACTTTGGTGGGAAGGTAACAGTGTTCCGTGAGCCTCAGCATATAATCATGCTGGCCACATGACGACAGAAGTGTCTTCAGACAATGCTGGCTCCCTTGGCTAAGAAATGGAGATGAGCACCACTCCCTAGAGTCAGAGAAGACTGGTCAGGGAAAACCTTTACCTTTATTGTCATAAAAGGGAAGGAAGAGTACATAACAAGAGACAATCATATACTTCATACTTAATTTTAATTAGCATTAAATGAAAAGAAAGGGAATGTAACTTGATTTTCATCTAGTCCACTATTGTGGCCTCTCCTGTCACTCAACCAAGTACAACCATCTATTTTTCATATATCTGATAGTGTTAGGTTTACATTTGGCATAAGGAAAATCTCTCCACTCTTTAAAGTTGCAGTTGGACTCTAGAATCTAGAATAAAATATCTTAGAATAAAATATCTAACCACTTCAATCTGCTTTTGACACCCTCCTACAATCATAACTATCTGTTCCAGAACGTGGTCCTGAGAATCGCACCATTTTAAAGCAGCATACGAAGCATATTTCCAAATATCCTTTCTACAATACCTCAGTGGCAAATATGCACTGGCTTCACTTACTCTAAATCTGGCTAGGATGACTACAGTAGCTGTGCAATTTTCATGATCTATGAGCTTTTAATTACATCTATCAGCACAGCATAACCAGGAGGTATGTTAGCTTTCCACAGAAAATAAATAGAAGAGGGTTAAATTACTTCATTGCATTTTTAAAAGACTGTGGTTAAATAAAATATTTTCTTCCAAGTTTTAACGGTCCACTTCATCAAATAGCTGGTTATGCTGTGCATGTTTTTTTCTTTTTTTTTAATCACCATACCATTATGATTTGTGTGTTGTTCACAAAAAAACCTGGATCCAAAAGAATTACAATTATTCTAGAGACTGTATTTTTTAAAGAAAACTGAAAAATAATAATTTAAGAGGATCATCAACAAAGCCTGAATGATTAAATGTTGTCTGGGCTCAAAGAACTGAATGCTGACATCATAATAGCTTAACAAAAGCACTTATGGTCTTTCAAAAATATACTCTTCTGTATCCAATCAAGGTAGGAATACAAAAACTGGGGGATGTATACTCTGCCTTTGAATGGCAAGCCAGAGTTTACACTGCAAAAAGTAAACAGAGCAAGTATAAACACTAAATTCAATTAACTTAATTAAATACAAATATTAATGTAATGTTATGGGCCTAGTCCTCAGGTAATTTCTTCCATTCATTTATCACACTAAAAATTACAATTTGGTAATAGATTTGAGGGTTTGATGGCCGCTTCCAAAGCTTTTGATGATTAAATATAGGCATATAGCCTCATTTGTAAACTTGACTAATGAGCTGAGAATTTCAGGCAGAAAAGAACTTCAAAATATGAACTTCTGATATAGAAAAATTTAAAATTCTTTCATAAAATTATTTTTTCAAAACAATTCATACCTCCCCCCATTAGATCAAAAGAATTTTCTCAACAACAATTTGCAATATAATATACTGTGGCATAAAACAAAACCCAGAATTACGCCCAACCTAGTCCCATGGCTTTTAACCCAAACCCTTATCTTATTATTGGGAAGTACGATAGCTTAAAGGGACGTGGTGGCTCAGTGGGTTAGGATGCTGAGCTTGTCAATCAGAAGGTCGGCAGTTTGGCGGATCGAATCCCGAGTGCCGCGTAACAGAGTGAGCGCCTGTTACCCGTCCCAGCTTCTGCCAACCTAGCAGTTCGAAAGCACGTAAAAATGCAAGTAGAAAAATAGGGACCACTCCGGTGGGAAGGTAACAGCGTTCCGTGCGCCTTTGGCGTCTAGTCATGCTGGCCACATGACCACGGAGATGTCCTTGGACAAGCGCTGGCTCTTTGGCTTGGAAACGGAGATGAGCACCGGCCCCTAGAGTCGGAAATGACTAGCACGCATGTGCGGGGGAACCTTTACCTTTACCTTTACGATAGCTTAGCAGTCAGATAAAGATCAGTTGTTCTTCCTAAACAGGTGATAGTTGTTAAGAGCAGCAAATACTTAAGAACGTATGCAGTGTCCTGCTGAATTGGATTCCTGGCCCATCTAGTCTAGCTCTCTGTTCTCACAATGGCCAACCAACTGCACAAGGAAGCCTACTGGTCTCCCAGCAGATGGCCTTCATACTGTCATCAAGACTAACAGCCATGATCATCATAACTTCCATGAATTGGTCCATCTCTTTTCTGAAGCCGGCCAAGCTGGTAGCAAGCACATTTCATAGTAGCAAATTCCAAAGCAGTACTACACACTGGGGGGAAAAATCCTTTCATCTGTCCTTATTCTTCCAGATTTTAATTCCATTGGATGACCTCTGTTTCTAGTACCTACAACAGTTCATTTAGTGACTGTTTGAAGTTACAAGGGCACTGAAAAAAATTACTTATGACCATTTTTCACACTGACCCTTGTAGCATCCCCACAGTCATGTTATTTACAATCAAATGCTTGACAACTGGTTCATATTTATGACGGTTGCAGGGTCCTGGAATCATGTGACCATCTTTTGTGACCTTCTGACAAGCAAAGTCAATGGGAAAACCAGATTCACTTAACAACCATGTTATTAATTTAACAACTGCAGTGATTCACTTAAGAAACGTGGCAAGAAAAGTCATAAAATGGGACAAAACTCGTTTAACATATTTCTCATTTAGCTACATAAATTCTGGGTTCAACTGTGATCTTATTTGGGAAAGGGGAAAATAACTTCTCCTTATACATTTCAATAATATCCCTTCCCATTCACCTCCTTTCTAAACTAAAAAGTCTCAAATATTACAATTTTCCTCAAAGAGAAGCTTCTCCAGCCCCTTGATCATTTTAGTTGCCCTCCTCGGAAACTTCTTTAGCTCCACTATATCCTTTTTTGATGCGCTATGGCCAGAATTCAACAAAATGTTCCAGATGCTGTTGCAGCATTGATTTATATAAGGGCATCATGATATTGGCAATTCTATTTTCAATAATTCATATTATCCCCAACATGCTGCTGGCCTTTTTGACAGTGAATTCATACTATGTCAATGACTTCATTGAACTGTTTACTGTTATTCCTCATCATTCTTTCCTAGCTTTGATCTCATTAGTTGGTATATGTCAGGGGTAGGCAACCTTGACTCTTTTATGACTTGTGGACTTCAACTCCCAGAATTCCTAAGCTAGCATGGCTGGCTCAGGAATTCTGGGAGTTGAAGTTCATGAGTCATAAAAGAGCCAAGGTTGCCTACCCGTGGTATATGTAGTCAGGATTTTGGGGACCAATGTGCATCACTTTACATAAGCTCACATTGAAAAAACATAACCCCTTTATTGTTTTTGCCACTTCAAACAATTTAGTGTCATCAACAAACTTAGCTATTCTACTAGTAATGACTGATGCCAGATATTTTATAAATATGTTAAAAAGTACTGAGCCTAGAAGGGAACCATGGGAGACCCAATTAGTTACATTCCTCCGATGTATTCTTGGTTTCTATTTTTTAACCAATTTATTTTATTTATTTATCAGGCTTAGAAATTGTGCATCCCCTTCACAGAGCTGCTTTTGCACAAGAAGTTCTGCTTTTTTTTTAATTGTACAACAATTCACTTTATTGAGAAGTCTTTGATGGGGGGGACTTTATCAAGGACTTTTTGACAATCTAAGTACATGAAGTTGCCAGACGTTTAGTAACGCTTTCAAAAAAAATTCTGGTAAATTAATTAAGACAGGGCCTTCCCTTAGTTAGGGAAGCCATGTTAGGTATTCTTGAGCAAGGCCTGTGTCTCCAAATCTGGTAATGTTATCTTTTGTAGCGGTTTCTATTATCTTCCTCAGAACAGATGTTAACCTGACAGGCCTATAATTTCCTGGATCTCCCTCTGAGCCATTCTTAAAAATTAGAGTTACATTGGCTACCTTCCAGTCCTGAACTTGAGGCAAATAGCAGAGAGAGGTTTCATATTTTAGTTAAAAGGTCCACAATCTCAGCTTTAAGCTCCTTAATAACCCTGGGTAGATGCCGCTGAGGCTTGGTGATTTGTTCAGGTTCAATTTGTCACTAAGGCCTAGCATTTCTTCTCCACATTTTATAGCTCAATCCATCCGATTCCCTTCCTGAGAACAGGAGCTCAAGCTCGCAGAGCTCTCCAATTTTTCCCTTATGAAGATGAAAACAAAGAATTCATTCAGCTCCTCTGTAATTTCAGTTTGTCCTCTTAATGCAGTTTTGACTCCACCCAAGGAACCAAGAGCCTCCCTGATTGGCTTCCTGCTCTAATGTATTTGACAAATAATTTATTATCTATCTTCACAGTTTTGGCCATAGGCTGCTTAGATTTTCTTTTTGCCTCCCTCACTGTCCCTTTGAATTTCTTCTTCGTTATTTGCTTTCTTCATTAGATATCAGCCCTTCGAGGTAGATCAGACCAACAAACCAAAGTTATGAATACTAATACTATTTTTATTATAGGGTTACAGTAATAGAACTTGCAAGTCTGTGCCTCCTTCTCTCTGTCTTACTTTTAAGAATACCAGGAACAGTCACATCTGAGGTATTTTCTCAAACTACATTGATGCTTTGGACTCAAATTTCTTTTATTTGACTTTGAACTTTTATCACAATCTGAGTCTGGATTGTGGCGCTTCCTCCTGTTCTTCAAGATTATTTTTACAGCCCATTACGTTAGGTCAGGCAGTCTTACACTTTGTAAATCGTATCTGTTTGGCCCTAACAGCTCCTTTCACAGCATTAATCATCCATGCATCCTCTTTTCTTAGACTTTGGGGCCATGTTCTTAATTTTAGGAATACACTGTGCCTGAACTTCTTATTGCAATGGTTTTAAATAAGAGCCAAGCTTTGTGAAGGAACCTTGCCCTTCACCTTCTCTTGAGAAGTCCCCTTTTTTGAAATCAAACATGACTGTGTGGACTTGCTATGTGGGTTATAATTTCTCTGCTTTAATGCACAAATCTTCTTGTGCCTGGTGGAAGCAGAATAAACCTGGCAGAGATTAAATGACATATGGCAAGTTTATGAATAAACAACACATTTCACTTTGGCATCTTTTTCATCAGCTGGGCTACTGCTGTGGGGTCCCTCCAGAGAAAAAGACTGTTTCATTGGAAATATTTCTTGATTGTTCACAGGATACAGCAGCCTCATCTGACAATCTTGGAGTAGGCAGGAGAGAGGTTACATGATTGATGTCCATCATACTTCAAATCCCATGATCCTTTTTACACCACCACCCATAAAGGGAGAAGTTTTAGGCTTCCTTTTCTTATTTATTCCTGACTCCTTGATTGAAGATGGTAATATACCTAAAATCTATGCACTGCTGTCAAAGGCAGAAAGATACCAGGCTAACAAAATCCTGAGAGTTATGAGCACATCAATCCTTTTTGTGCAACAATAGGTCAAGTGGTTCCATTTCAGCAATGAAAAACTTTAAAAGGCAAGTGTGATCTAGGGAAACTAGTTATTTAAGGTCCAGATCAATGCATCATTGCTCATGGCATGTAAGCTGTTATCTAGCAGAATATCTGAACTCATTCTATCAAGCAGTATAAATTCTTTCAGTATGGCACTATTTCAAAACACATAAGAACTTCCTGTTCCATACAAAAATGTAAAGACTATCTTATCGAGTCAATCATTTCTGACTCAATGTATTCCACAATACAATATATTCCAATGTAATCCCTCTGTTCATGGGATTTCAACAGAAAAAGTCATTCAAAGTCTTTAAAATTTATCACCTATACCTCTCCTCCAAAATGGAAGAATCCCTTCAGGAATACAGAATCAGTATATATTTACTGATTGAGTAGAGTGATAAACAGGAGCATAATCATTATCATTATACTCTAACTACCTTAAACCATTCAAATACCTTTAAATACATATAGCAGCATTGGTGTAGGCAAAATGTTTATTTTTTTCACCAGGACTTTCTAAATGGAACAGAAATTCCCACTTGAGAGAAGTAATACTCTCCATTTCATAAGCACAGAGAAGCACTGTGGGTTTTCAGAAGTGAAGTCCAATTTGCATCAAAGAACCAATATTACATTCAGAAAAATATTTGTTTGTAATAT
This sequence comes from Vipera ursinii, assembly GCF_947247035.1. Lineage (NCBI taxonomy): Eukaryota > Metazoa > Chordata > Lepidosauria > Squamata > Viperidae > Vipera > Vipera ursinii. The sequence goes on from NC_139512.1 coordinate 128,995,427, forward strand.
TTATATAGCTGCCCATCTTTCAAACCAACTCTGGGCAGCTCCCAATCAAAAATTAAAAGGCATATAAAATCATTTTAAAACTGTAAAACTCAATTAATACATTAAAACATTAAAAACAACAAAAACCTGGCACCAATCTATAACAATGCTTGGGGGAAAACCAGGTCTTCAAAGCCTTACTTACTTACTTACTTACTGATTGATTGAATTACTGCTAAGCTTGTAAGCCGCCCTGAGTCTTCGGAGAAGGGTGGGATATAAATGGAATTAAAATAAATAAAATAAATAAAATAAATGTACCGCCCTATTCCCGAAGGACTCAGGGCGGTTCACAGGGCAAGTTAAAAACAATACAAAAAGAGAGAATAAAATACAATTAAATTAATACAAGCCCACAAAATTAAGATAACATTAAAATTGAAATTTAAAATTAATTTAATTTAGTTTAATTTAATTTAATTTAATATAATTTAAAATCCCTCAGTCCAGGCCAGTCAAACAACCAAGTTTTTAAGTCCCGGCGAAACAAGCGAAGGTCGGGAGCAGTCCGAAGTTCCATCGGCAGTTCGTTCCAAAGGGCGGGCACACCCACAGAGAACGCCCTCCCCCTGGGAATCACCCGCCAGCAATCTCTAACCGGCGGAACCCTAAGGAGGCCCTCCCTGTGGGCGCGTACAGGACGATGGGAAGCTGATGCTGGCAGCAGGTGCTCCCTAAGGTAATCCGGACCCATGCCATTTAGGGCTTTATAGGTCATCACCAGCACCTTGAATATCACCCGGAGGGCAACTGGAAGCCAATGCAGCTCACGGAGGTGTTACATGAGAGTATAGGGAAACTCCCATTAATACTCGTGGAGCTGCATTCTGCACCAGCTGAAGCCTCCGAGTGGTCTTCAAGGGCAGCCCCATGTAGAGAGCATTGCAGTAGTCTAACCGGGAGGTCACGAGCACATGAGTGACTGTGCGTAGAGCATCTCGGTCCAGATAGGGCCGCAACTGGCGCACCAGGCGAACCTGGGCGAAAGCCCCCCTGGTCACGGCTCCTATATGATCTTCCAAACTGAGCCGTGAATCCAGGAGGACGCCCAAGTTACAAGCCCTATTGACGGGGGGGTAACACCTCACCCCCCATCATTAAAGATGGAGAAGAATGGTTCACTTGAGATGCCAGTACGCACAGCCACTCAGTCTTGGCAGGATTGAGTCGGAGCCTGTTTCTCCCCATCCAAACCCGAACCGCCTCCAGGCAACGGGACATCACGTTGAGGGCATCACTGAGTTGGTTCGGGGTAGAAAGAAAGAGTTGGGTATCATCAGCATACTGATGATACCCCACCCCGAAACCACGAATGATCTCACCCAGCGGCTTCATATAGATGTTATATGGAAGGATAAAAGGGTGGAGGCATATCAAATAACTGGAGGCAGAGTGTTCCACAGGGCAGAGGTTGCCATGGAAAAGGCACGCTTCCTACCTCCCATTAGATGACAATATTTAGGAGAAGGGACTAGGAACATGCCCACCATACAGTATCTGAACTGGTATACTTAGGGAAGGACAATCCTCCAAATAACCTGACCCTATGACATAAATAAAGAAATGTGGGGCTTTTAAATTAGATGATCAGCACCTTGAATTGCACTCAGAAAGAAACCGGAAGCCAGTGCTGCCTCTACATCAGAGGTGTTATATGGGCAAACCTAGGGGCCCCCTTTACTTTGCATCCTGCTGTTTTTTGGACCAGTTGAAGTTTCTGGGAGGTCTTTAAGGGCAGCTCCATGTAAAGTACATTGCAGTAATCTAGACATGAAGTGACCAAGACATGAGTGACCGTGAGCAAGGCCATGGCCAACTGTTGCCTTATTCACTGTTGTTTCAAGCCTAACTAATACAGGAAACTTTAGGTTCAAACTCTACCAATATATTTTTTTCTTGACCAAAAATTAAAGGCAGCACATTATTGCTAAAACTCTGCAAGGCAGCTTGCTCTAGTTTTCTCAATAGCACCATTATTAACAGAGAAATTGTGTCCAAATGAAAAATCAATAACTATATCTATGAAGATTTTAGAAAAACAAATGCCATTAGCATGATGTTAGCATAATAGAACCATAATTTTCAAAGGCAACCCAGCACAGCCTAGCTCATAAGTCAACTCAAACATATATAGATGTTAAAAGTGATTCCAAGTAGAAGATGCTTCAGTATTTCTAAGATATAAACAACACTGCAATGCTATTTTTATTTTTCCACTGCCAAACTATACACAAACTACAATGTAGTAAATTAGACTCTAAGGGAAAAATACTGCATTTGTTACAAGTCAAAATGCTTAAAAATTGCATCACACTGCTCGCTTTTATAGATAGCAAGAACTACCTAGGGCAGGCCATTTGTAAAGCAACTTCAGCATGATAGTCTGGTGTCTAGAGAAAATGAAATCACACAATAAAATTACTCAGCATCTCTCCACTTGACAAATAACTACTAAATCCTCATCTTTTACTCAGGATATAATCAGAAAAATCATATTGTTGCACTCCAATCCTTTAATTGTTCATTTTAATAGGTACCTAAATCAAGAGTAAGATTTGAGTATGCCAGCAGCCTCAAATGCACGCATGTGCACATACACACCCACACCCACATAAAACAGCATGATCCCATCAATGCGATACATGGGGAGAAGTTTCATATTTGATTAAGAGAGGGAAAAGAAATCTAATACATTCACAGGCAAATGATTATACTTTCAATTATCCCCCTACCACTTATAAAAAATGCAATCCTTGGGCAAAGAAAATTAAACATCAAGCAAAGGTGTATCTGCACAGCCACAACAGTTAAATGCTTTGTGCTCAGATTGGCCCATGAGTGTAAGGAAGTAATCATAACAGTTCAAATTGCTACCTGTGAGTCTCTTATGTCCTCACAGTTCATTTTAAACAGAAAAGAAAAAAATATGATAGACCTCCTGCACTTTCTCACATATAAAAGCATATGCAAATCTTCCAAAGAAAAGCCATACATCTTAGATTAATTCGCCATCCCTAAAAATAAGGAGATACTTACTCTAGTTTTTAGGGAGGGGTTCTCAGCAGGTGGCAGCACTTGAGGGACCTTCTCTCGGCTCAAAAGGTGTGTAGAATCAAGTCTTGTCAATACTTGAATTCCAGTATCAGCCAAAAAGACATCCTGGAAGAAGATAAAGGCAAACAACCTACATACAAGAGGTATGAAGAAAATACCTCAATTGGCAAGAAAAAAAATGCTTTCATGTAGTCACCAGAAGTCCAGCTCGACTCAAAAGCATCTTTACCTTAAAATCAAAAGACTTAAGTCACCTACACTTTTCTGTAGGTGAAGGTAAACGTTTCTCTGTCCAGTCATGTCTGACTCTAAGCCACATTGCTCATCTCCATTTCTTGGCGGAGGGAGTCAATGTTGTCCGAAGACCAGCATGGTTATATACCAAAGGTGCATGGAACACTGTTACCTTCCCACCAAAGTGATACCTATTAATCTACTTGCATTTGCATGCTTTCGAACTGCTAGATGGGCGGGCATCTTTCTCTAACTGTAGCCAAATGCCATAATTGATGGAAGGAAAGTCATTTATTCAAATAACAAGTTTCTGAGCTAGCAAGGAATATATCTCTGTAAAACCATTTGAAGACTAGCAATATGCCGATGCAAACAGCTTTACTGGAATAAATTGCGAAACATTTAAAAATACAGAGGTTTTTTTAACGTTCCATTTCCTCTAAAATTCAAGAAAACTAATATATGAAATAATATACAAATAAATAAGAGAGCAAAGTACATCACAGCTATGGATGTTAAAATAGAGCTTGTAGCATTATGGATTTTGGAAGCTTACGTTTTCTCTAGTTTTCTTGGGAAAATTTCAGCCTTCTGCACATGAATAGCACCCACACATACACACACACACACACACACACACACACACACACACACACACTTTCTGTCTTTGACATATTAAGGACTGAATGAGATTCTAAATGTATCAAAACAGCAGATTCATGCTAGATATTATCAGCCAAGATGAATTTATCCAAAACTAACAAGAACTTGATAAAGATGTGATTTAAATAAGAAGATATCATAAAGTGAATTTAGTGACACTCATTTTCAGGAAGAAAGTTCTTCTGCGTTTAGCTATTACATACAGGTAGTCCTCGACTTACGACCACTATGAAACTCAAAATTTCCATTGCTAAGCAAGGCAGTTGTTAAATGAGTTTTGTTCTATTTTAGGGGGTTTTTTGCCATGATTGTTAACCAAATCATTGCAGTTGTTATAGGAATCACGCAGTCATTAAATGAATTTGGCTTTCCCAATTGACCTTCCTTGTGGGGAGTCAGCTGGGAAGGTTACAAACAGTGATGACATGACCCTGGGACAGAGCAACCGTGAAAAATACATGCCATTTTGCCAAGTGCCCAAATTTTGATCACATGACTGTGGGGATGCTGCGATGGCCCTGCGTTTAAAAACCAGTCATAAATCACTATTTCAGCATCTCTGTAACTTCAAACAGGCACTAAATCAGGGGTCTTCAAATTTGGCCCTTTTATGACTTGTGGACTTCAACTCCCAGAATTCCTCAGCCAGCGGGCCTGGCTGAGGAATTCTGGGAGTTGAAGTCCACAAGTCATAAAAGGGCTAAGTTTGAAGACCCCTACACTAAATGAATGGTTGAAAGTTAAGAACTACCTGCTTGCAGCCCTATTAATTCCGGCGTGATCTAAAAACTTATCTATTCGAACAAGCCGGCCTGGTCTGATAGGTTTGGGGTTTTAACATTGTTTTTAACTAACTTACTACATTGGGCACTATCATTTAACTTTAAATCTTGTATCCTGTATTCTTATTTTTATTGCCCTGTACACCGCCCTGAGTCCTTCGGGAGAAGGGCGGTATATAAATCAAATAAATAAATAAATAAATAAATAAATAAAATAATACATATTTTGAAGGATTATTGCTGTATGCTATAAAAGTACATTCATAACAGAACATTATTTTAAAAATATAAATGTATTTCAATCCGTTCCAACTCTATACTTCTTAGTGTTGTATCTACCAGCTGCCTTTGTTGATTCACTGATAAAAATGATTGTGTGTCTTCCATCTGTTATATGCTTCACATAATTCATCCGTTTCTTAACAGCTTTGTCTCAAAACCTATGCAATAAAAATGAGACTGCACATTTCTTATGTGAAGCAGGAGAAGGTCCTGGATAATTGAAAGGGGCAAAGGAGAATGATTGGCAAGTAATGTTCAGTACGATTCAATATCATATATGATGCATGTATTCATCACCTATCACTTCATCATCACAGGTGATATCTTCACAATTAACAATCAAAAAATAAAAGGCAAATCTTCATGCAATCCACCATGTATTAAACACAGCAGGAGGAGGGGGGAAAGAGGATATTTGTAACTCCCCATTAGGCACTGCCCATAGGGAATGATGCCAAGAACTATATATTAACAGTATCTGAAGGGCCCTAAGCCTCCAGCCTTTCCTATCTCAGCAGTCCACAAGTACCATATATAAATCGGAAAAGTTTGCAGTTCATCTAGCTGCTTACAAAGACTGTCCAAAAGCCAAATGAAGCAATGAATGCACCTGAGGTCGAAAAAGATAATTACCTTTGAATGCAGTAAGTCAACAGTCAATTGCAGAGAAAAAGGAGGCAGCAGGGAACAAAACAGGAATACATTTATGGGATATTAGTGTCAACCTTGGAGGAAGACGTAATGTCGCCATTTGTCATAAACTAGAGGTAAAGCTTAAAGTGACTCAGTACAGTATCTGCAGCTTGCATTTAACAGAGTTGTGGAATTTTTGCTTAGATAAATTGGAAATAAATCCACAATAGAAGTGATGTTTGAAATTCTAACTAGATGCTGTAGTCCCAAGTGCAACATGCATATATTTGATATATAATAACCTGCAAGGACAGCAGTACCACGCCGCAATACCTCCAGAGAGGCATTCAAGTAGTAAATCAGGAAAATGAAAATTAGAAAGCAGTTTTTGAAATATAAATATGACCTGTAAGACCTCCTAGCATGGGTTGCTATCTCTTTTTTTTCTCCACCATCAGCTACTGTGGACTAATTATAAGCAGGAATTCCAGCTATATAGTGAAGTACAGATTTAAATGACCAGGTAATCACTCACCATATCATACTCGTCCCAGCTTCTGCCAACCTAGCAGTTCGAAAGCATGTAAAAAATGCAAGTAGAAAAATAGGGACCACTACGATGGGAAGGTAACAGCGTTCCGTGCGCCTTTGGTGTCTAGTCATGCCGGCCACATGACCACAGAGTCGTCCTCGGACAAGCGCTGGCTCTTCAGCTTTGAAACGGAGATGAGCACTGGCCCCTAGAGTTGGAAACAACTAGCACGCATGTCACTGTGTTTTTTTTAGTTTTGCCAGCTTCGCTCATTTCTGTCTGTACATTTTCCCCTGCTCTCTGCACCTGTGTTACTATCTTATCATGTAACCATAGTGATTGTCACATGTCCAGCCATGTTACGGTTTTACTCTGCTTTGTCCTACTAAGTGCGCATGGCTAGAAAAAGTTTTCTCACTTTTACTTTGTATTCTGCCTGATGAGAGATGTTTTCTCATTAAAAGTTTTACAGTAGAATATGCCTCGGATTTCTTTCTTTGATGTTCACCATGCATCAAGTGAACCACGGTTCGTCAACCTCTGATAGGGGAGTAATAATCCCCCCCTGACAACGCATGTGCGGGGGAACCTTTACCTTTACCTTTAAGAATATAGGATGAGACAGGAAGCCAATGAGTTCACTAATGCTGCTTTTTTCTATGCAGCAGAGCCCACTAAGTTAGGGATCTGCAGGACTTCAGACCAAAAAGGTGATCTGATCATCTACTAACAACTTTCTAAAAGTGTCTGTATCTTTTTCCAGGGTCAGACAATGTCAAAAGATATATTAGGTTTACAGAGTTAAAAACAAGTGCTACATCTGGAAGTACCGTTTTGCCTTCAAATCTGAAGTGGTATACACCCCAATATTCCTACAGTTAAAAGACGTTACATATTCATACAGTCAGTAAATGTATATGAGAAACTACAAGAACAATGAACTATAGGAGGTGTCTCCAACCCACGGCCCACAGGCCACATGTGGCCCTGGGCAGCTAGTAATATGGCTCCACAAGATAATAAATAAGTACTAAAAATAAAGGAGGTTGCATACATTAACTATATTTTATATATTATATGTGGCCCAAGACAATTCCTCTTCACTCAGTGAGGCCCAGGCAAGCCAAAAAGTTGGGACAACCATGTGCTACAGCTATCATTTCTTCACATCAAAAGAAAACAGTTGCAAGACTTGTATGAGTTTTGTTCCCAAATCTCTAGATCCCACGTAAAGAGAAAATAACATCACACATCTCTGCAAGAGAAGCATTAGGAAGATACTGGAGAGAATACTAAATGAAAACATATTAGAAGTATGCTAGCATGACAAAATAGAGCATGAATTGGCGAGGAAGCTATGTACAGTCAGCAGCCATGAGAATACAAACCAGCGTGAGAACTATTTCCTGTATATTGCCTTGGGTCTTACAGGGTCATAACTGTGAAAAATACATGAATTAATACATATAAGCTCAGAGCAGGACATTCTGTTGCTTTGCAAAAGCAGGACTTGAACTTCTCCAGGTGTTTCTGTGCCAAAAAGGGCTGCTTTTCATCCTCTTCCTGGGCTTCCCATAAGGATAAAGAGATCGATTTTTAATCCAAAGCATTTTCTTGCCTCAGTTAGTGGAGTAGTTTTCCAGTTTTTAAAAGGCGCATTTGAAAATTTTAATCAGAGTCAGTTGAAACTGCCACAACATATGGAGCTTTTCTATGGAAATTTCTCTATTATTATCAATTCCCCAAAGCTACTTTTCATAGAAATTCTAACTACATTTTCTAGTGCCAATTTCTAGCACAAGATTCTGTGAAGTTCCTAAAAGTAATTCTGCAGATAACAGAAAAATACATTTTCTGAGAAACAAATGTTCCATTTTTACATGAAAGTATCCTGAAACTTAAAGAATTGGTATTTATATATCTGTTGCCATATATGAAAACTCATTATGTGGATTCAGAAGTAGGTTTCAACAGAATTGTAGTTACAAGTACAGACAGCATTAACAGATCTGATAAATGAGATCACACCTGATAACTGGGAAGAAAAACTCCCTCAAGGAATTAACACTTTTATTTTAGGAAACAAAATGCAAAGTAAGATTGTGTATAACTGCCACCTTTCTCAGTCTGTAACTATCAATTTTTTTAAGAATAAATTCTGGTAAAGTACCTCCATTTGGAAGTGATTTCATTCTATTGTGTACTGGATTTAAGATGGACTCAATTCTGGACTCTCACCACATCTGGAATTAAAGGTGATCACACAGTGCCCCCCCCTTAAGTTAACCAGAATCCAATATCCATCAAAACCTGCAGATGTATAGATAGAACTGCAATTCCCACTATTCCCAAACAATATTTCCACGACAATTGGGAATTTTTGAAGACGCAGCCCCAAAACATTCAGAGCAGGAAAGCCTAGCAGACTAAAGAGAAATCTAAAACAAATGGGCAGTTATGAGATGCTACATTCCCAAATAATCTGGATAAATACAGCTATAACCCAAACAGAAACAAGTGTTTGCACTACTTAATATGTGCCATGCTAAGGCTATGTCGTTAACTCCAACACCTTTTAAAATACAGGTAGTCCTTACTTACTGACTATAATTGGGATCAGCAACTCTATCACCAAGCAATGCTGATGTAAAGTGAAGCATCATGTGACTGTACCCAATTTGTGACATCAGTTCTGCCTTAAAAAAAATCATGCATGGTCATTAAGCATGATACCAGGTGATCAAAACTTGCAACTTCCTGCCAGCTTCCCCATTGACTCTGCTTGTCAGAAGCCAGCTGTGAAGGTGTTCACATGACCACAGGATATTGTGACCATTGCAATTGTGAACTGGTTGCCAAATGACTCAGGGGCATTGCAACAGCCATGATAGGACCAGTTGTAAATCTTTTCCAGCACTGTCATAACTTCGAATGGTTGTTGAATGAGCAGTCGGTAAGCAAGGATTACTTATACAGGGAGTGCAGAATTATTAGGCAAGTTGTATTTTTGAGGATTAATTTTATTATTGAACAACAACCATGTTCTCAATGAACCCAAAAAACTCATTAATATCAAAGCTGAATATTTTTGGAAGTAGTTTTTAGTTTGTTTTTAGTTATAGCTATTTTAGGGGGATATCTGTGTGTGCAGGTGACTATTACTGTGCATAATTATTAGGCAACTTAACAAAAAACAAATATATACCCATTTCAATTATTTATTTTTACCAGTGAAACCAATATAACATCTCAACATTCACAAATATACATTTCTGACATTCAAAAACATAACAAAAACAAATCAGTGACCAATATAGCCACCTTTCTTTGCAAGGACACTCAAAAGCCTGCCATCCATGGATTCTGTCAGTGTTTTGATCTGTTCACCATCAACATTGCGTGCAGCAGCAACCACAGCCTCCCAGACACTGTTCAGAGAGGTGTACTGTTTTCCCTCCTTGTAAATCTCACATTTGATGATGAACCACAGGTTCTCAATGGGGTTCAGATCAGGTGAACAAGGAGGCCATGTCATTAGATTTCCTTCTTTTATACCCTTTCTTGCCAGCCACGCTGTGGAGTACTTGGACGCGTGTGATGGAGCATTGTCCTGCATGAAAATCATGTTTTTCTTGAAGGATGCAGACTTCTTCCTGTACCACTGCTTGAAGAAGGTGTCTTCCAGAAACTGGCAGTAGGACTGGGAGTTGAGCTTGACTCCATCCTCAACCCGAAAAGGCCCCACAAGCTCATCTTTGATGATTCCAGCCCAAACCAGTACTCCACCTCCACCTTGCTGGCGTCTGAGTCGGACTGGAGCTCTCTGCCCTTTACCAATCCAGCCACGGGCCCATCCATCTGGCCCATCAAGACTCACTCTCATTTCATCAGTCCATAAAACCTTAGAAAAATCAGTCTTGAGATATTTCTTGGCCCAGTCGTGACGTTTCAGCTTGTGTGTCTTGTTCAGTGGTGGTCGTCTTTCAGCCTTTCTTACCTTGGCCATGTCTCTGAGTATTGCACACCTTGTGCTTTTGGGCACTCCAGTGATGTTGCAGCTCTGAAATATGGCCAAACTGGTGGCAAGTGGCATCTTGGCAGCTGCACGCTTGACTTTTCTCAGTTCATGGGCAGTTATTTTGCGCCTTGGTTTCTCCACACGCTTCTTGCGACCCTGTTGACTATTTTGAATGAAACGCTTGATTGTTCGATGATCACGCTTCAGAAGCTTTGCAATTTTAAGAGTGCTGCATCCCTCTGCAAGATATCTCACTATTTTTGACTTTTCTGAGCCTGTCAAGTCCTTCTTTTGACCCATTTTGCCAAAGGAAAGGAAGTTGCCTAATAATTATGCACACCTGATACAGGGTGTTGATGTCATTAGACCACACCCCTTCTCATTACAGAGATGCACATCACCTAATATGCTTAATTGGTAGTAGGCTTTCGAGCCTATACAGCTTGGAGTAAGACAACATGCATAAAGAGGATGATGTGGTCAAAATACTCATTTGCCTAATAATTCTGCACTCCCTGTAACTTTAGTAAAGTTGTTCTATAGCAGGCACGTCAAACTGCCTGCCCGCGGGCTGGATGCGTTACGCCAAAACCACGCCCACCCCATTGCCGGCAATGGGGGAAGTCACAATATGTCGCACGACGTCACATGATGTCGCAAGTTTGACATGCCTGTTCTATAGGATACTACAACTTGATCTTAGCCAAATGAAAAAGAAAAAGCATTGCTTTTTAAACTCATCATAAAAAGATGTCCCTCAAATTCAGCAAGAAAAGTTTATCAGTGGCCTAAGACATTGTAGAAAAAGGGGGTTTTTTTAACAAAAATTTACATTTTAGCTATTTCAATTTACTTATTATGTGCCTTTAATCTGATTAAGAAGAAATTCAAGTACCAAGTACAAGTTTATATCCATAAAAACATGGTCCTCAAATGGTAGATGGAATAAATAAATAAAATATCTATGTAAAGCTTCTCTCATTATTGTCAGTATGTAAAAGTTAAAGGTATATTATTTAAAACATTGAAGCTCCAAGGGTGTGTGTGTGTGTGTGTGTGAGGACTCTTTTGCCACAAGATTATAAATATAACAAGTCACCTGAAATTATTGGGACTTTGTGTAAAAAAAAAGAATTTTACAGAAGTTTAGCTTCACATTCCAAAATATTCTGCTGATACATTTATTCTATTTACCCATCTGCTTTTTGTAACTTGTGCCCTATAAAATGTGTTGCTTACACAATTTAAAGGATGTTTTCCTCCTTAGTATTTTAATGTATTGGTAAAGAGGGAATTGAACACTGTAATATATTTCAGATGGGGCACACAAAATCTCTCTGCCCAATTACTAACAAACATCTCAATAGGTGAGTTCAGGTAAAAAAGCTATAAAGAGCAAAAATATTTTTTTCACTTTCAAATTTTAAATGGAAAGGTGAGAATTATTTGAAAGGCATGTTACAGACCAAATTAAGGACTTCATTTTGGATACGCCAAATATAATCCAAGCATTTCAACCATAGCAATTTCTAACATTAGCCTTCTACTGCTTTTGTGGAAAGTCCTATGCCTATGGTATGTATTGCTAGATAAGCAGGCATAAAAATAGAAAGTGCTTTAATTGGAAAGTACTCTGGCTTGACTGGTTTGTAGTTCAGGCCATCCTAAATCAGAATGAACGAAACAGAGCCTACCCTACATCTTCCTTACCTTCTTTCCTTAACCAAATCATATTAGTTTTCATCAAGAATGCATCCATGACAAATCTAAACTTCCTACAAAATCGTTTAGCAGAAGGAAATGGCTCTATAATTAGCTGGGGGGGGGTTCCCTAAAACAATGCAAATGTTTTTACCAAGCACCTTTGCATCAGGCAAACGGTATTATTTTAAAAGAAAGCATTTCCACAAATTGCATTGTTTCAAAATCATAAACTGCAGATACAAATTACACGTATTTCAATACTTAAAAGGAAATGCACATATCAAGATGCAGAGATTGCCAAGGCACTGTTTGATACTGCCCCCTTTTGCCAAGCGAAGCCAACAGCCAAGGCTTATGTTCAAACTTTTCCTAGTTGTGCAAATCCACAAAAATGTATTGAACAAAATGTGCAGCCATGACAAAACTGCAGAAAAGGATAATAAATCACAGTTCTGAGAATCTAGATTCACAGTTAACCTGTATGTGAAAGATTTTTATCCTTTTATTGTAGTTTCAGATGAAGTCCCTTCTCGCTGCCCACAGCAACCAAAGATCCCACTGTAATTTATAAATTTATAAATTATAAATTATAATGTATACAAATCAAACAAATAAATAAATAAATTTAGAACATTCTGCAAGGGTTTCATTATTGCATTTAGCCCACCCTTTCCACTGAAGTACCAAGCAAGGGGAGGACTATTTTTTTCAAATACTTCACTGCAGCCTGGATATGGCAATTGATGCATGTATGCCTGCAATGAAGTCCCACTGACTATAATGGCATTTACCTCTGCACTAGGTGGTGCTTTCAGCTTTCAGCTTGTCTCACTTCAATGTCTTGAACAGGATTAGAATTCACTCAAACCACTATTTCTTCCAAAGTCATATAAGTTCACCGTCACCACTGCCTAAACAAATACATTTTCTCCACATTCAAACAGTTACATCAGATGCAAGGAACCTGCGGCCAACCAGATAACACTGAATTTTAGTTCTCAGCATTTTGTTGCTATGAGCCAATGTGGCTGAAGCCAAAAGTCCACCAACCATACTTATTTTTAAAGAAAGCAATAAATGCCACATATAAACCTATGGAGAACAATCCCTTTAGCACCAGTTACAAGCACTTTTACCAGATTACGAGTCTGTAACACTTTTTTTATTGTTAATTGCGAAGACTGAGCAAAAGTAAATTTATTGAATGCCCTGAAAACTACAGGAACCTTCCTGAAATAGTGTCCCAGTACTGTCCCAGAACAGGTTAACCTCATATAGAACTGTCTGCAGGTATGTTATGAACATGAAGCCAAAGGTTGCCCTAACACCCAAAGAAGCCTCATTTCCTAGTAGAATGTTTGCAAGCTTGTTTCAACATCCATAAAAACCAAATTCCAATGTTTCTCAATCTCAGCAACTCTGAGAAGTCTGAACTTCAACTCCCTGAATTATCCAGCCAGAAATATAATACTTCCAAGTAAGGAGACTTAGAGGTCTCAGGAGCCGTAACATATTCCCTAAAGCATATTATTTCAAAATCAAAAGCACAATTGGGGGAAAAATATTTTCAGGTATTGTCTAAAGTTGTAACTAAAGTACAAATGCAAATATGCACATACACTCCTGTTCAAAGATGCTATTGCTCCCAAATAATGTTTGCAGTGACTATGACACCACCGTCAAAAAATAAACTTTATACTCAAACCACCTTTGTATTATTTTCAGTAATAAGGATAAAGAGGTGTGTAACTTTTTAAACACACACACACACACACACAGACACAAAAGACTAAACAAAACATTAAGAAAAAAGCTTTTCAATCAAGCTATACACTACTAGTCCAGAGGTCCCCAACCTTTTGGGCACCAGGAACCGGTTCTGTGGAGAAAGGTTTTCCACGGACCAGAGACTTTGGTTTTGTGTGCTGCCTGCATCCCACAGATGAGGCTTTGCTTGTTTGTGCGGACTGGTTGCTGGCATGCTGCGACCCGGTACCGGTCCATGGCCAGGTAGGGTGGGGTTGGGGACCCCTGCACTAATCAACCATTCATCTCGCTTCATGAAATGTATAAGCTTATAATACTGTAGTGATTTATACAAGAAAACAAATGGCTATTGGTTAAAAAATCAAATTAAAACAATCAGGCTTACAGTGTTGTCAGAAGCTGCAGCCTTTATTCCATGAGGCAGTGTAGCACTGGCACTGAGGTATTATGTTTGGGGCTAAGAGCTGCCCCTTTAAAAAGCAGCCTTCCTTAAAGCAACTCTTAACACAAAATGTCCATGTCAATAGGCATCATCTTCCTACCTCTTGTTTTAGAATTCCTCAAGACACAGTCAAAAAGCATCCTAGCAGGAATGTAAGATCAACCACAGCCTAAGATACCTGGGATACTCTAACATAGGCTCTGCTATTCTCTGTTTCATCAACACACTGCAAGGCTGAACACACAACCTACCCTGAACTACCGGTAGTTTATTCTTTAGAGACTATTAATCATAAAACTCAATCCGAAAGGGAAGGGAAAAGTTACCATCAGAGCAGCCAGTAAGAAAAAACAAAGGATTCAAATAAATGCTAAATCTATTTTAAAACTCTGAGTAATTTGTTTGAGCATTAGCAGAATTCACTTCCCACCCCACGCTTCCAGTGTGTAACTGCAATACTTTTCCTTGGTTGCTTTACTGATCTGACATAAGCAGCAAGTTAACTCTTCCAGGAACAGTGTGGATGAAAAAAGCCTCATCGAGTCCCCTCCACCTCATAGCCATCAGGAGCCTTTCTTTCCGTGATATCTCTCCCCCACCCCTTCAATGGCCAAGGTTTTAAAAAGAGATGGGGAAGGGCTCAGCCAGATTAGCCCCTTGCTCAAACTTCAGAAGCCTTTTCCACGTTGCCTTTCCTGCTCTCTATTACAAGAGAACAGGGGGATAGTTGGGGAGGGTGGGAAGGAGGGAGGGATTTTTTTTACTTTCCAATCAGAAACAGAAAAAGGAGGTTAATTTGGAACAGAGATTCAGTTTCGCCACTCCTGGTCAGAAAAAAAAGTAAAATGAAATCAAGGGCTGGGACTAAAGGAGACAAAAGCAATGAAATGTTAAGAATTTTAAAAGCAGGATTCCTATTACCTCAACTTCCCACTTTCTCTCCCACCATTCCAATCAACCAAGTCTTGGGGGGGGGGAGAGAAAGCAATTTATTTTTCTGCAAGACTGGAAAGCTCTTAACTGTTTGCCCACCACCAGGCATGG